>NW_015152003.1:58974-98683 GCF_000732505.1 Cyprinodon variegatus | reverse complement strand
CTTCATGATTTAAAGGCATTTAAAAGTTCTGATTTCATTAGACTAAAAAAAAAAAAAAAAAAAACTTTTTAGTGTTTTGTTTTTTTTTAACAATTTCTTTGCTGCTTATCCCGATAAAAGAATGAGAAGCCTTGAAAAACAGAATGAAGAATCCCTCCTCAACGTCCAAAACAGAACAGTCACACTTTGTCACATCTTGAATCAGTTAACATCGTCAGCACCTGTCTGCTGGGGTGAAGAATCCAGTTTCATCTGGCTTTTCTTCATCGCTCTCCTCCTCCTCTTCTTCCTCAGACGACTCTTCGTCTGAAGGCTCCAGCTCTCCCCACGGTGTGCGGTCCACCTCTTCCTCCTCCGCTTTAGACTGGAGATAAAGACAAAACGCCTGTCAGCCACTGAAAGGACAGGAGGCGCACTAAAAATAATCATCCAAAACAAACTGTATTTTTAGGAAAATAGTTTCCATAACATATGTACACAATAAGCAGCTAATATCTTATATTTAATTATTTCTACATTAAATATTTAAATAATCAGAGATAATTCCAACATCCTTTGAAGTCATGTAGGACAAAATTCTCTAATTATAGATTTGTTTTTAGAACAAACCTAATTTCTAAAATGACTTTCTTTATAAAGTCAGATTAATTGCTTAATGCCAGTCAGTTATAACAAAAAAGATATTTCTATTTAAAAAAAATGCTTTTTTTAAAAAAAACCCATCCTAAATGCGGCTTGTTTTATGCATTTTTAATTTGAGCCCAGCATCTTATTTCGACTTCTGTGCTCTTGAATAATTGAGGAACATTATTTTCGCCTCATTTTTTCAATGTTTTTTTCTCTCTTTTGTTAGAAAGTAAACTGCGGAAAAATTATCAGTATATATTTACAAAAATGTAATGCTCAATATTTTAACTAAGCCTCAGTTATGTTAATAATTATTAGGTATATTGATTAAAGTTTTTATTTAGCATTTGATTAGACTGAGATGGATTACTGCTGAATGTTTTATAAAATGGGTTATCTTATTGCTTTTCATTATATTTTATAAATATATGAAAAAAACACAGAAATGTTAGAACTGTAAATATACAGTCATTTGTATATATTACTGTTTTTATATATATATATATTTTACTGTTTTTCAAGGCTGCACTTTTTCTAGATACCTGTAGCTGTTCTTAACGAAATTTCTTTTTGTTTTACACTTGTGTAAACAAAATGACAAATAAAATAAATCTGTCTAAATCTAATTTAAGAATTACCACAATCTGGTGCAAAAAAATCTGCTTTAGTCAGTTATAAACTAAAATTGTATTCAATAATACAGTTTAAGGCTAAAGAGACCAAAATAACACCTGAGGGTTTAAAAATGTTATTAATCATATTTAACAACAAATAAATAATTAGTGTTTTTTTTTTTTTGCTTTACATTTAAGAGGGGTCTGGCTGTAGACCTGCATTAATATATTATATTGTGCGATACATGTACACTTGCACCTTAATCCTATTTATCTTGATATACTGTATGTACCTGGATATACTGTATATATATTGCTTATTCTTAATGCACCTTTTTCCTCCCTGTTTGCACCTTCTGTAACTTCTATGCCAATATGTGACGAGTGAATTTCTCCGCTGTGAGATCAATAAAGCTCATCTAATCTATCTATCTATATCTATATATTTATTTATTTATTTATTATTTTTTCAGTACACTGGCCTTTATTTTTGTATTTTTTTATTTTCTTTTTAAACTTAGCTTTTACTTTTAAAGGCTTCGAATAAACGTCTGGTTCTGATAGTGCATGTTTGCAGCTAGACTCTCTGATTTAAATGTTTCTTTTTTTATTCTGATTATAGTTTCTCTTTAACTAGGGTGTAAAAATAAACCAAACCAGGTGAGTGTGGTATTCTCTGGCCCTGGGTTGCATAGTTCTGACCTGGAAATCTGTTGCGTTGGTTCCAAACACGTCACCGTAGAGCGGTTTGCCCATCTCATCTACTGGAGGCTTCCCCCAGCCGCCGGCGTGATAACCAAACGTACAGTTCTGATGAGCAGAAAACGACATGAAAGAGAGCATGCAATAAAAAACACCATATGTTTGGGAGGTTTTAAATGCGACTAAGAGTTTGCTGTAGGTTTTTACCTCTGGGATGGGAGAGTTGAGTCCAGGGATCTTGAGGTTAGGATAGGAAGGAGGGGGGCCGTACCTCTGCATGGCGATCAACCAGGGAGGGGGCACCTTGTGAGCGTTCTGCCAATGAAAGGGTGACCAGATATAAACACAGAGCGTTGTTTGCCCAGTCAA
Source organism: Cyprinodon variegatus (assembly GCF_000732505.1). Classification (NCBI taxonomy): domain Eukaryota; kingdom Metazoa; phylum Chordata; class Actinopteri; order Cyprinodontiformes; family Cyprinodontidae; genus Cyprinodon; species Cyprinodon variegatus. The sequence goes on along the minus strand of NW_015152003.1, from coordinate 96,371 downwards.
CAGTGAATATAGGCTCCCCTGCTTGTTCACCATATGATGAGGATTTTCACCTGTCACACACTGCTGTCTATACAACAAGCTGTATGGGTAAATATTTACTGCGTTTTATTAACAGTGATTCTCTTGTGAGGTGTGGGTGTGAACACACCACGGCGCATCTCAGCAAACACACGTATTCTTACTGCCTAGACATTAATCACAGCAATAAACAGAATGACAGAAATAAACATCACCCAGCAGCCGCCTGTCACTCCTAATGAGCGCTAATCTACCACACCTCACAGAAGCAGCGACGTCCTTTGTACCGCGTCACATTTTGTTACGTTACCGCAAGAAAATCGGATGCGTTTTATTGGGATTTAATGCGGTAGAGCGACAGAAAGGACAGGTTTAAGAAACTGCTGGTCCTGCACCCAACGACTCAGAGGAGTTCGGAAGAGATGCACGGCTCAAATAAAGTCATTAGGAGATCCATTTATAGTCCGCTGCAAGCCATGTGGGTAAAACCGACACGAGGGAGAGGCTGCTCGGGTCAGATGAAACCAAAACTCACGTTTTTGCTCTACATGCAAAAGGATATTTATATAAACATAAATTAGAGCCTCACAATTGACCTTAATTGCATCAATATTGAGGGTTTAACTACATTAAGCAAACTTAATAAGCTGTTTGGACTTACTTTGGGTTTGGGAAAACATGAAACGAAAAAGGGCCAAATGCAAAATATGTTTTTGCTCCATAGCCAGATCGTTATAAAACTACTAACAAGTCACAAAAAAACCTTAAGAATCACATCTGCACTTCTTATTTTAAGATGTCTGCATCATAACCAGTTTGTTTCCCAGCTGGCAGTGGACTGCAGTATTTTTAGGATTGTTTTGTCATTTTTTTTATTGGTTTTTACTTTAAAAAAAATATGCAAAACAACTGCTTGATGTTGACTGAATGATAGTAACCTGCAGAATTATCATTTTCTGATTGAAAATATATATTTAATAAATACATTTGCAATTGTTCAATTTGATTTCCATTATGCCTGATTAATCTGAGATATTTAATAATCAAAACACTTAACAACCTCAACCTCTTCTGAATTTATGAGAGATTTTTCAGGACCAAAGAAGAAGTTTTAAATCTATTACTGGATATTGTTCTCATGTGTGTCAATTGTGCAAAACTATTTTCTACATGAAACGACATCTTTCCCTAAAAATCTTTGTTTTATGCCTTCAAAATGTTAGCATCAAATGTAAAATTACAATATTTGTTAAAAAAATTGCAATTAGCTTTTTTTTGTCAAAATCTTCGATTAGCTACTGAGGTTATCAAAAATACCAATACTACACAAAGTATTAATACTCAAACACTATATCTAGATACAATACTAATTTTGCATGGCATCAATATTAAGAAGAAGTATTGTTTGCACATATTTGCTATAAAAGGAGGATTATTTTTTCATGTTTATAAAAGGATTTTTATTCCTTTGCTTATTTATCTTTTTTTAATCACCTTGTTTTTGAAAATGGTATCAAGTATTTGTTATTCACAGAAAATCCCAATAAAACAGATTGACGTTTATAGCCATTAGATCTAAATATGAAAGATATGAAGAGGTATAACATCTGCAGCAAGGTGTTGTATTCCAACCAAATCTTTATGCTTGCAGGTATGGGTGAAATTTTCATGTGAAATTTCTAGTTTTGAGCTCAATAAACTCTGACATGTTGTTTTGATGTGATGTTACTGCGCTTACAGGTCCAACCGGCATTCCCAGAGCAATCCGCAGCTCATCTGACAAATCTCCTGGCTTTTTCTCTTTCAGGCGCGTTTCAAACTCTTTACCCTAAGGAAGCAAAAAACAAAACACAATGCAGATAATTACTGAACCCACAAACTGAAATATAGGATTTAAAATATATATTTGAAACCTGAGAATGATTATGCATGAAAAGAGAGAAGCCTGGTACTGTTTGGAGTCAATTTGTTTGGCTTTATGAGCCTGAAAAATCGGATTATTTTAATGGCATCTATTATTGTCCATAGAATGAGAATACCACCAGCCTAACATTTACCAAACAGAAAACATGGATGAATGCAGCTCTGGTTCCAGCCTTAGGACAGAGAGGCAGGTGCTGTACCTCATAGTAAAGATCTCCATGGATGGTGAGTTTAGGTTTAATCTGCCATTTGAAGAAAGCATCGTGGAGCTTTTGATAGTCGATGTCGATCTTCCCCATCTTGGGCCGAACCTTCTCCCTCATCTTGGTTTTCATAGATTTGGCGTCCTCCTAAACAGTCGGTCACATAACAACCCGTTAACAGAGGAAAATCTTCTCGGTTTATAGACGACTGAAAGGGACACCAACCTTCTCCTGCAGGGCCTCCCTCATCTCCTGGATCCCCGTCCTCCTGATGAACTCCGGTAACTGAAACGGAGGCTTCTCGATACCCCTCTTTCCCTGTAGATACTTTCTCTTGAAGCACCAGTGGCGTGGAACGGGCACCGTGTTCCTGGTGGCCTTTAAGTGGACCAACAGCTTGGGCTCCTGGGCCGTCACATCGTGCATCTCCACCACATCTGGGCGAGCTACCAACTGGAAAAAACCCCATCAGGATTAGGTTAGACTAAAGGAGCACGTGTACCACTTCATCTTATACTTTTTGATGGATTCACCTGTTTGAGTTCAGCCACGGTCAGCCTGTTCATCCTCCTCAGCTTCTTCTTAGACAGCTTGGGCACATCTGGCTTGGCTTCCTGCAGGTGAAACACAGCAGCTGTTAATCTGAGCCTAACGATAATCCCGTTTGTGTCAGCGGACAGCATTCGTACCTCGTCGCTATCGTCGCTGTCCTTCCTCTCCAGCTCAAAGCCCTTCTTCCTCAACATGCCCACAGCCTCCTGTTTCTCCGCCTTCTCAGGCTCCTTCTCTTTCTCCTTCTTCACGTCGTCTGTTACCTAAATGTGAGGAAAACAGCATAACGTCATTATACAAATGAGATTCTTTAACGTTTAGTCTGAATTAATAATCTACTGCCATCACCTTAAAAGCTTCAAAGATCCTCTTGAAGAAGATGAAGTTGGGGTCGTAAATTTCTGGCTCCTCGGTGACGTACTCGATCTCCACCTCTGGATCTTTTCCCTTCTCCTTTTCTTTCTCCTTCTCGTCCCCTTCTTTCTTCTGCTGCTCCGCTTCCTCCTTCTTTTCAAGCGCTCGCTTCTTCTTGCTCTTCTTTTTGCGGTTCCGGCGTTTGCGATTTTTCTGGTGAAAACATTTGGCATGTAAAGAAAACACACAGCCTATGGAAAGGGAGCTTACTCTCAGAGATTTTAAAAGGACTTACATCTTTTTTGGACATCTGGCCATCGTCCTCCGTCTCAGACATCACCTGACCAGAACCGGCCGCATCCATCTCTCCTCCCTCATCGTAATATTCACCTGTAGGGAGAATGACAATTTAAAGTAGGGCTGCAACTAACCATTATTTTGCAAATTGATTAATCTGTTGATTATTTTATTAATCGATTAATAATCGGATAACAAAATGTTCCTTAAATAAGACTTTCTAAGCAATTAAACCAGGTGAAACCAACTTTTCCACTTGAGGAGTTCTGGATAGAGCATATTGATGAACAAAAAAAGTTTTTCCATCTTAAATTATTTTCCCCTTTTTTACAATTTTGGTATAAAAACTGCTCTAAGTTCGTCACTCTCTCAGCTAACAGCATGTTTTAGAGCAGGGGTCACCAACACGGTGCCCTCAAGGAACACATGGGGGGACCTCAGAGTCTTCTAAATAAAGAACAACCCACCAGTGGGCTAAGTTTGAAATTTTATTTTATTCTGTTGCTCTTCTTTTTAATCATTTATACAGATATCATAATGACAATGTTTAAATAAACTTAGAAATTAACAGAAACAATAAAAATATGTTGATAATGAACTAAGTTTAGGCTAATGCTAACCCTTGCAGCTCATGGGTCAGTAATGGTCGCACCCTTCCTAAGTCTCGGTACCCTTGAAGTGGCCCTCAAACTTAAAAAGGTTGGTGACCCCTGTTTTAGAGTCTCTAAACTCCAGTTAAAGATTAATTACTAAATGAGTTGATTATTTCAATAATTGGTTAATAACAATTAATCCCATTACATTTTTCTATAATTCCCTCTGATCGAGTTTTAAAAAAAAAATCCAGATTAAGTATTGTTATTCTGAAATTTTTATACAGATTTATAAATACAAAATTTGCAATAAAATGCTCCATCTGAAGATTTAGCTCTAGCTTATTTAACCAGCTGAATGGATGCTGTATATCTGACATAAAGCAGGCTGGTGCTTTAATTTATATTTTGTTGTTATGGATAAATGAAAAAAAAAAATCCTCTTGTTATGATCCTTCATAAAGAGCTGAGACAAAAAATACGGCAAAATTCCTGAGTTAGCGAACATAGTGCCTGAAGTACTTTATTGACTTTTAGATAATTGATTTTTTTATTTGAGTTAAAATGTTTTGCTGAGCTAAAGCATGACCTAAACTAACCCCATCCTCAAACAGAAACATCTCAAACAAGCTGCTTCCAGCGCAGACAGCCAGCCCACTCATGGATCCATCCTCAGCGATGTCAGCTCAGGCTGCAGCTATAAAATATTTGTAAATAAATACATCTCCAATGATTCCACAGCAATATGATTTAAGTGCGGAAAATGTATTTTTCTTGGTAGCATAATATATTTATAAAACCTAAATCTGCCAGTTCTAATTATAAACAGGCGCTAGCAGTTCAGAACAGATCCTTTCAATCCAGTGTCTGCCTTAAGGCTGCAGGACAGAAAAAAAAAAAAAAAAAAAACTTACATTGACAACATTGGTAATTTTATTTAGCTAATTTAAGCTTATTTCCTCTCCCTATTATCTGTGCTTCTATAACTGGAAGCTTTTAAAGCCATGATTTCTAATCTATAAAGAGCCTCTTCCTGCAGGAGACTCAGGCCAGCCGGCTAAATGTGACATTAGCATGAAAAGTTCTAACTCATTACCCTAGGAATATGTCAGCTAGCAATTACTGCACTTCAAACAGCCCTTTGCAGGATGAATACAGCAGACACTGATGTCACAATGACATCTCCACCATTTACTGTGCAGCCTTCATCTAGATGGGATCCACTGCCTCAGCAAACGGAAAGCTGTCAGACTTGAACAGGGAAGCCGAGGCGGCCTTTAACTCAGCTTATGGGATGTTAATAAAAGCATAAATTAATCTTTTTTCCTCCGTTTTCATATTTTAAGAAGTGCTGATACAGGTAAGATAAGACAGGATGGAGAGAGTGTGACGGTCACATGACATAAAAGAAAAGCAGCTGGACGATCTGCAAATGCAAACAGAGCAGAGCCACTCAGAGTCCTGGCTAATCCGAGGCATGTGTTACTCAGCATAATCTGAAACAGATAACACTTTGTATTTTATCTGCGATCCCAGCTGCATGCCTTAACGGAAGAAGGACTGACATGGGGTCAATGAAAAAGGTAACCCATTGTGTTATTTAGTGGGAATATTGGGGACCAAATATGAAAAAACAACAGATAAAAAGATCAGGGAAGTCTCCTTAAATCAGTGTTTGTGTTTCATTGGCAGTAACTGACCTGTTGGATCGGTGAGCTGCTCCTGTCTGATCTCCTTCAGCTGGAGGATCTTTTCCAGGACCTGAGGGATTTTAGGCCCACCGACGCTCATTTCCTCGTTCTGCCAGATCTGAAAAGGTTCAAATGAAAAAGGTCTTTAATAAAGATGAAGATAGGTCTGTTTTAGCCCCTAGCAGAAAGGATTATCTAAAACAACAAAGGTTTTAGTTTTGTTACCCGATTCAATATTCAGATATATTTATCAAACAGCCTATATAAAACATGTGTTAGTTTGTTGAAGAAAAAAGACAACATCCACAGATAAATCATTTGTTTACCTCCTTGTTATCCTCTCCTGGAGGGGGGGGCACCCTCTGTTTCTGGGGTGGCAGCATTGTGACACCAGGAGGAAGCGGACCTCGAGGATCCAGGGCTGAAACGTAAGACAGAGATCACATCTGATCACACGGCAAGTTTAATCCAAGAATTTTGAAAGACTTTTTTTGTTCCTTCAAATAAATCTTCAAGACCAACTTAACCAGATGCTTATTTTAACATAAACCATTACTTTCTGTCCCAGTAGAAATGTTTATAATTTTGAAAAACTTTCAAAAAAGTAAGAAAGCTAAAAACACACTAATAACATATTTTTAACAACTAATGAATCACAAAATTTGTTTTGATCCCGACTCAAAGTCCATAATAGCTCTGCTTTCATTGTAGGCGAACCACCAAACATTATCCAGAGATTTAGTGCTACTGGTGCTTTTTGTAACGTCGGAGATGCTGTAGAGGCCTTGCAGAGACATGGGTGGAACAGAACTAGGGTTGTAAATAATAATCGTTTTGTATCGACTAATCGATCCAACAACCGACGATCTGATGCATCTATACGTCCGCAAGAGTATCGACTCATCTTTTTTTTTTCCTCCGGTCTATTTCTATCCATTTGCTTCTGGACGTAATTCTCCCTCCCGTATTGCGGTGGCGCTAAACCCATTTTGCCCTCCTACCTCGCTTCCTCGTTATACTCTTACAGCAGTGTTATTTGCTGTTGTTTCTAAAAAAAAAAAAATGCATAATGATATTACAGCTTTCATTGATTTATTTCAAGTTTGAAACATTGTCTAGTGTGTAAGGTTAAAAAAAATATAAAAAGAACCAATTCAATTAATCGAATCGTATCGTGGTGTATTCTTGAGTACTGAAAATAATCGAGTCGTTGGGTCAGGAAATCAATACTGAATCGAATCGCCATGATGGATGTGATTTACACCACTAAACAGAACTGAGAAATAGTTGCTGCTTCTCTGTAACTTGATTTTGGCGCTTTGTTTTCCACTCTTGACACGTCTGACTCCAGAGCTTTGATTCCCATCGTGCCGAACTTGAATGACTTCTTGCTTAAAATACGCCATTCCTCACATCCTGGAACTGTTTTTAGCCATGTAGAAAACTCTTGGCTGGATAGACGATTTTCATTGAATTTAAACTTCCCCACGTTGTCCAGTTAAAAGGTTATTGGTGCATCACCTTAAGGTCTGTTTGCAACATCGTTTTTATTGGCTCTGCTGTCAGGATGGAACTAATAATGGTGACAGCTAAGCCATTCGGTAAATGTCAAAATATATAAAATAAAAAGTGACTCTTTCGCCGTGCATTTAAGAGATTTTATTTTGCATTTTTCCCCAAAGCGGATATATTTTACTTTGTAATCATGTCTCTCTTCCTGTCAGAGACATGAAATTATCGCTGAATTGAGGCATAGTCAAACTAAAATTGACCTGGGGTCCAGCTCAGTCAGACCTACGCAAACCCCCTTGCGTAAAATCTTCCCTGCTGACTATCAATGAGCGCTAAACGCCACGACCTCGTCCCACACAATTTTCTGTCGCATTAGATGCAAAATCGGATTCTGTGTCTTCTGGCCTTTATTCTTCAGATAAGTGAGCTGGTGAACATAAGCATCTTCAGAGCCCTGTGATTTATTTAGCCCACCACTAGATAGGGCTAAATCTTAGACACTGCAGCTTTAACCATGTTCATACTCTGTTCCAACCAAAAACAATATATATTTCTAACATTTTATTTTTTTTCTGAGCACTGATGAAGTAGTAACACCTGTTTCTAATGACCCTTTTTAAACAAAAAAGAACAATAGTGTAATTTTGCAGGGCCACGTTCTGCTACAATCAAAGCTGCTTTTGGGAAACTTGTAGCAAATTTAAACTTGTAGAGACAGACATTTATTTTCTTCAATTCTTTAGAACCAACTCAAGTTCAGTGGATTGATTTGAGTAGAATATTCAAACACATTTTTAAAAGTCCTGCCTTTCTGATCTAAATAATACTGAACCGTTCTAGCAAGAATAAAATGTGATCTAAATTCCCTCTGGGTGTCTGTTTAAGGCCACTGCCCACCGGGAAGGTGAAACCTTACCAGCGCCTTTAAAAGAATCGTCCTGTATTAAACTCCATCCATCTGATAAATGCAAACATGATGCTGCCACCATGTTAAACTGGTCGAGCAGTTTCTACCATTTATGTTGGTAATTTAGTTCAATTTTGGTCTCATCGGACCAGAGATCCTTCTTCCACATGTATTGTCAACATAAAACTTGAGTAACAAAATGATTATGATCTAAAGACCTTAAAGTTAGTTACTAAAACTTCAAATGAATAGGATCCATTATAGAGCAAAGTTACTTATGTTTTTCTGAATTTATATGTTTGAATAAAGGATCAAACCAACCTCTGACTTCCCCGACAGACGTCATGGATCTTGTCTGCATCTGGACCATTTCCTGCTGTTCCAGCATTACTGCAGCCTGATCAAAGGTGAGAGGAAAAGATCATGGAGAATAGAAAAGTAAGTATAAGCAAATAAAGAGAAAATGTGCACATCTGTAAGACATTCCTTAACATGTGATTCAAAAAGGATGACAGCACAATAACTTTACAGAAACAGAACTGCCGCAGTATCATTTATAGACTTCCCAATGAGAATATATGTGTTAAACTTTGGGTTAGGATGCTCATAAGATTATTTTATTTCTTTGGTTAGGTTGTACTGCAACAGATCGGTTTCCTGGGATTAAATACTGAGAAACACTGAGAGTAAAGTTCACCTGCTGTTTGGCCCGCTCCTCCTGCTGTAAAACCATGGCTGCTCTCTGCTGAGCCATCTTTAGCTGATCCTCTTGGGTCATGCCTGGAGGAGCGAGAGAAGCATGGTCCATTCCCATGGGGATACCAGGAGGAGGGGGACCTCCTGGGGTCATCATAGGCAGAGGTTGGAGCATGCTCATGCCAGGAGGCATTGGCGGCATAGGCATGGGGGGCATAGTCGGCATCCCTGGCATCTAGAGGGAGGGAAGTAGCAAAATATGAAAACAAAAGAAAGGAAACTTAATTCAGCATGATGAGGCTGTGAAGAAACATTTTTTTTTTCATTTTTCTTAATCCTAATCTGGTCTAGAGCTGAAAGTAACAATTATTTTGCAAATTGATCTGTTGCTTATTTTTTTCAATTAATTATCAGATAGAAAAGGTTCCATAAAAAAGATCTTTTACCAAATTAAACCAGGTGAAACTTTTTGAGGAGTTCTGGATAGAGCACACTGACAGAAGAAAAAGGTTTTTCATCTTAAATGCAAAATGTTTAAATATTTTTTCTTTACAATTTTGCAGAGGTGTCAAGTAACAAAGTACAAATACTTCGTTACTGTACTTAAGTACACTTTTTAGGTATCTATACTTTACTCCATTACTTATATTTCTTCCTACTTCTGACTTCTACTCATTACATTTTCAGACAAGTATCTGTACTTTCTATTCCTTACTTTTTTAAAACAAACGTTACTCGTTACTCTTGGCTTCGGTTTAATGTTCCATAATATTTAGTTCACGTCATGTGCGCCATCCAATGCAGATCGTTCTCTCCATCCGCATCTAGTGAAATCTAGTGTAATTGGATGAGTCATATAATGCAAACACTCATTGGTTAGCTAAAGGAAATCATCCGAACTAAGCAGGTGTTCCTCAAACTGCAAAAATGAATTGTCTATGCCATGCTACAATGTTGGATTCAGAAAAAGATGTTGAAATGTCTGAAAGGTCGGACACAGGCGAGAGCGTATCGGGAGACGGAGACCAACAAGACCTCCCTCATCCTTGGCCCTATCTCAGAGAATTTTTCGAAATAATCAAAAATTGAGCTTTCAGTTTATATAATGGCATCTGGCTGTTTTTTTAAAGGTTACTTTATACTTTTATACTTTAAGTAGTTTTTGGAGCACCTACTTTTTCACTTTTACTTGAATTAAAAGGTCAAGTTGGTACTTTAACTTTTCATAGAGTGTTTTTAAACTGCAGTATCTATACTTCTACTTTTAAGTAACAAATGTGTGTACTTTTGACACCACTGCAATTTTGATATAATTACTGCTCTAAGTGGGTCGTTCTGTCACCTAGAGGCATGTTTTACAGTCTCTATACTCCATTTAACGATTACTTAGTTAGTTGACGATTATTTCAATAATCAATTAATCACGATTAATTGTTTCGACCCTAATCTGGTCTAAACCAATCAAGCTTATTTGTCAAAACCTGAACATTTTAAACATGTAACACAACCTCAACAACAACACAATTAAATAAAAATCATCACATCCACTCACAATCTTGTTATAAAAAGTAAATGGACAACAATAGCCCATTTATTTTAGCCGTTTATGTCTAACAAACAGAGGGAGGGGGTTGAACCAAGACAAAAGTTTGAAAATCACTGATAAAAATGTGATTTCTCACCTGCGAGCCCATTTTGTCATCATTTGGTTTGTTCAGGACGATTCCAGTCTGCAAATACAAGCAGGCACAGAAAAAAAAAAAAACTTATTTCCAATTGCAAAAGACTGAATGAAACCTCCACCATTCCTGCAGCCTTCTCATAGAGAGCAGACATTATTATTCGTTTAAAGCTTACCTGGATCATGTAGCTCTTGAGCCTGTCAATTAGCTCCTCTCGAGGACCTGGATGACAGAAGGTGGATGAAATTATCGGCGAGATAACATGAAATAAGAATCGTTTTCTAGGTAAATCTTCATTCAACAGGCGTTATAATTAATAACAAACGTGCGTAACTTCATTGGGTCAGCTCCTCATCCTGAAAGTTAGCAAAGGCGCTTCTATTGAGGTGGTAGCTTCACTAAAATAATCAGAACTCATCCCAGCTAGTGCTTTAGTATTCCTATACTTGTTAATAAGGAAAAAATGAGTACAATGTGAATATAAACACTCTGCAGGCCTGGTGATGGCCCACCTCAACACTGCTTTTAATGCTCTCTTCCAAGCTAGCAACTGGCTAGCGGGGAGTTAGCTGAGCCCGGGGCCTGAGAAACTTTCTTCCCCGCATTTTCCTCACCCATGTTTGGGGCTCCGAGCTCGGCCAGCTTGGCCTGAAGGTCCGGGTTGTTCCATGTATTCAAAGCCGCGATGGCGTTCCCCAATTCGGAGGGGAGAGCCTCGGCGACCGGTGTACCGTCGGATGCCATGTTATGCCTCTTTCAACGGGACAACGGCGGCAGCGGAGATATCGCGAGAGAAACACGCTGCTTCCGCGGCTTGGGATTCTTCTTCGTCTGTCTTAACAGGGTGGATTGCAAGAAGCTCTTAGGTGCGTTACCGCCACCCACTATACACCGGAGTGAAATATTCAACTACTTCAATAAATTTTGTGTGAAGCAGATAAATTAATGTTTTCCTAATTATACAGACTCTCCTTTTCCTTTATTTCCCATTATTGCTTCCATACCCAATCATTTTCCTAATTTTCTTACTAGTACAGAAATTATCTATCTCTCATTTGTGTACATTTAACAGTTAAACCATATGTTCCACAATTTATTTCCCCCACACCTCTCATATTCATAATTGTTTTTCCTTCTAGACAGATATAATATGTCATTTAGATAAGTCAGTCCTGCCATCAGTCACAGAAATGCTAATTCTCTTCTATTTCTTTCAATAACAATTCTAATTAGTACAGATTTTTTTTATTTTATATACATTTCTTCTTGTTTTAAATCTTGATTCCACATATTTGGCCACATTTCCATTTCTTTACTGTTGATAATTAATTTACCTCCCTCTTTTCCAGAGGACATAATGTTATTTATTGCCTCTTTAAACCCAGTGTATCTGGCATTTTGTTGCCTTTTCCTTCATTTCATGGTACCCAGCAAAATGCACATCACCCCCACCCCTCTAAAACCTAAATAAACTGTCTTAAATCAGTAAGTAGGTCTTTTCAGATGTCTCTTGTCCCCTAAATATTTACTGTAACCTTTGAGTTTGTGCACATCACCCTTCCTGGTCTAACCTCCTTCACTCACTGTAAGCTTTGTACTACTGCCACCATTTCTGCTGAACAGACTGATAATTGATCTGATAATTGCTTAGTTATACATGTTTTAAACTCTGGTATGTAAATTCTTATTTGTTTACTCAAATGTTTGTTCTTAGAATCATCTGTGGATATATTAAGGTAGTTGTAGTATGAGTCTCTAAGTTATACATGTTTTATCCAGTATGTTAGGGCAAGTTTTATTCTTCTGATTTCTAGTAGAGTCTCCCCCATCGTTACTAGTTGAGCATGTTTTGAGCAGCTAAACATTGTATTATACCCTTGAGCAACAATGACAAATAAAAACTTCTCATTCTTCTAATTCTGATTAACAAGAGTAGTTTTGTTTGTACATACACATATAATACCCTGTGCTATAGTCAACCTGCTTCATGTAAAGGTGATTTTGCTGCAGCTCCCTGTATAATATTCCATAAACTTAATGATAACCCCATTAGTGCTCTGTATATATTTAAGCAGCTGCAGCTTATCTGCACCCCGGATGTCACCTGCCACGGTTTTCAAAAGGTTTATGATTGTTTTACCTTTAGTTTCTGAATATTTCATATGCGTTTTACATGTATATGAACTTCCTAAATATCGTCCCAAATATTTAAATGCTTTTACCGCTTTGGGTTTCCTCCTAAATTTATGTTCTTTTATTTATAATTGACATAAAACAGGATTTGCTGCCTGATGGCTTGAAACACCCATCTGTCTTAATTGTATGTACTAACCATAATTTCATTAGTCATATGCTTTAATTCTTCAAATTAAAAATGTCTATTAGTAAATTAATGTTTGTTTGTTTTTTGGATGAGGGGATCTGTTTTATCTTTTTCCTTTCTTGGGGCTTTACCATCCCAGTGTATTACTGCCATCTGCCAGACTCAGTTATAATCCACTAAACATACATTTATTCCAACTTACATTTGCAAAAAAACATAATAATAATAATAAGGATAATAACATCACAATTAATTCTTCTGATCTAGTTGTGTACATTTTATATATTTCCCTGGCGCTCTAACTTTAGAATGTGACCTGAGGCTTGCCCTATTGATTGTATACTCTACCAAAACTACCTCAGTCTTTTCATTTTCTCCCCAATAAGCACAGGCCTCTGATGACTGTTTCCCTATCATATATTTAACCACCCTTTAGACTTGTGTCCTCAATCTTAAACGGCATTTTCTACACTTCCTCTTGCCCCTCCAGTCTTACACCACCTCTTCTTACAACTACCGCCTTCCTTTACCTTGCTTTTCTATTTAATTGTTTAATTCTTGTTTGACTTAATGTCCCCTAAGTTGAATTTTGTTTGCATTGAATACCCATGGTTTTAAACATTCCTTTTTGTTTTGACTTACACTATATACAAGGTGATTAACTTACTATAGAAGCTCTTGTCATCTTGATGATTTAAATGCTAGTTAAGCAAGAGGAATCTGCGCAAATAACTACTTGACTAAGTTTCACATCTTCCTCCCAATGCAAAGCTATATGATAAATGTCACATGTGCAGAAAAAAACAACAATAATCTGAAAGATTATCTGCTGTCCTTCAGATGGTGATGTTACATCTGGGGATGTTCACAGCTGCCCTGATGCATTTGTAAATATTTTACAGGCTGTTTTCAAAGGAACACATATACAATCAACTGGGTTGATTGCATATGTGAGGGGGGGTGGCAGGGCAGCCTAGTGGTTAGGGCAGAGAGCTTGGAATCATGAGGTTGCGAGTTTGAAACCCACTCTAGTTCTCTGAGCAAGACCCTTAACCCACGACTGTTCCCCACAGTCCCACGATGCGCCCCACGATGGAAGCCCACTGCTTCCCAAGGGGTAAATTTCTCCATTGTGAGATCAATAAGTTCTATAAAACTGTTTAGCCTCTAGGTGTCAGTGTTAGAACTATACTACATATAGATTGTATTCTTGAAAGTGTTTTTATATTGATGATTTTATCTTTAAATTTAAGTTTTCGAAGCCTGTTTTTGGAACTTTTACTGATTTTACTAAATAAAATTGTATATAAACATCAAACTAAACTAAATTGAGTCTTATCTGTGGTTTAAATTGAGCAAACATTGCTTAAATCCACAGTCCTTATTAAGAAAACCCTGATTAAGACGTGTAAAGGATGCAAAAACAAAATTATCTCAAACTTTTACATGATATTATCAGAATTTTTTTCTCCCATTTGTAATAATGTATTTAATGGTGGAAAAACAAATCCATGCTATGGCATTATTTAGCTTTTTTTTTTTCTCTGTTTTTATTAAATGTACTACGCTCAATTGCTATAATTTTATGTACATCTTCTTTTGAGATTTCACAAGGCTGCCACATATAGAGGTACAATCACTGATCATTCCTATTCTCATCTTCTTCTCTTCACCTCAGCCAACGTGTTTCTTTTTTATTGAATTCTAGCAAATGAGACTTCTATAGAAATACTATTTTACACCCAGTGAGCTTAATCTGTGATGATTTTATTGGTATTTTTAATCCTCAACTTGCTTAAAGGCTAATCCATTTTCTGATTAAATGCTAAAGTTAGCCATACATTTCACAGCTCCACCAATTCATGATCCCATGTACTCTAACATGTATGCCGGGCCAAATCCATTGTTCGTTTTATGAACTCCCAGCTTTAGAATCGGGTGCTTAAAAGATAATTTAGCTCAATTTATTAATTTTGACATTTATGATAGTAGGACAGGCTTAAAGATCAATATATATGTTTTAAAAATCATCTATTTGAATAATAATATCTCATATCTGTTGTATCAGATCATATATCCATCATTAACCCTTGCACACCATCAGCTGCTGCTCCTTTTCTGGATCTATTTTAATCAACCCTTACTAGAGCAGAAGGGAACCACCTTAAAAGAGCTGCAGATTAGCTTTTGCTCTTCTAACCATCACATCCTACCCCCTAAACTGTGTTTAAATCCTCACACATCTATTTTTTTCTGCTTCTAGCTCATCAACATTGAGGACAAAGTGTTCCCATTCCAACATATAGACCCCCACCGTCATCAACCAGGCTCTCTCCTCTAACTGATCTTTGATAGGAGAAAGATTATGACTGGATGAATGTATAAATTTATTGCAGGCCACCCATTGGGTGGAGCTATATCATAAAAAAGGTTGCTATTGATAAAACAAACAAAAAGTAAACATGGAAACCAAAGGGATGCATATTGTTTACATTACTCTAATCATTTGCTTCACTCTAAAAATAAATGTTTTTTATTTTTATTTTTTTGGAAGATCTGTCCTTATTTTACAACAAGGAATAAAACAAAAAATCTGTGCTTTATGAAAGTGGATTCCTTCCAGTAGTTTTATGGGCGTGCAGTGCGCATGCGCGGCGCAGGGGGGCGCAGGCAGGCAGGGCGGCTTTAAAAGCGTTTGGGCTGGAGGTTTGCAGGAAGGTGGGGCTGAGCTCCTAGAAACATGGACCACAGCAAAACTCGTCGACTTTCCAACTGAACTCTAATCACCAGTAAGGGGAAAATACACTGAAAGGTAAGTTTGATCCACTAAAAACCAGCCTGTTATTCATATTTTTCAAGACGCGGAGCTTAAAACGCCCTTTTTTAATCATTACCTTCTTTTAGAGGAAGATTTTGAAGTTCGTTATAAGTAAAAAAAACAAAAAAAACTTAAAAACACCTCTACGTAAAGATTAACGGTTGCCCTTTAATTATTATGATGGCAGCAGATAAAAGAACTAAAAAGACAGAAATAAGTTTAAAGGAAAAAAACAGCTCACATATTTCCGGGTTATTTCCTTTGATCTGTTTCTTTTTTCTCACCTAAACACAGCGGATGTTCTCTTTGGTGACCCTGAAACAAACAGGATTATTATTTATCCGTTATTATGGGTCACTTTGGACATGTCTCCTCTGGGGAGGGTGGTCCTTATCTGTGTTAACCACATGTTTGCAGGAAAAGTTAGAAGAAACATTAGAGTCAGCTTCAGAGTAAAAACAAAAAAAGGAGGATCTCCACTTTGCAAACCCACTTGTTATTCTCTTATCTTTAGATTAGATATAGATAAGTCAAAATCTTTCAGTGTCTAGTTTCTCTGCAGGTCTATTTTCTCCAAAGCATTGCATAGATATATCTGTGTTTGGAATTTGAGCCCTGCGTGCAGAAATACCCCTGAGGGAGAGACTTCACACTCCCATAGTGTTTGTCTGCATGCTGCCTTTGCAGTGGGAAGGAGGATGACTGCTGGACTCAATGCATGCATCAGCACAAAATAAGTGACAGATACTGTATGTGGATGGGCTTTGAAAGCTGTGAACTGCTGCACAAGCTTCTTTTCTTACTAATTATTGGGTTATTTATCTTTTTTAATTAGATCTGACAACACATTTTCACTTTAGTTTAGAGTGAGTTTAGCTTTTAGTTGACTGAATTTGCCCTTCCTTGTTCTTGCAAAATAAATAAATAAAGTTTCCTTTTTCAGCAGCTGCAACACCAACTGAAGGCAGGATCAGTGTGTCAAAATAAATGATCCACATCAACTGCACCGCTTTACAGTGCTCATTTCCAGGCTGTTTAAATGTGATGATGCTATAATATACACCTGTGCATGCATATCTTTGGACTAACTGCCTTTGGACAGGCAGTTAGTCCAAAGTCTGCTAAATCTAAAGAAGTTATTGTATTTCCACGATCTTCCCCATCAACATATCTATTGATTCATCTGCTTATTTCATTATCTTCTATTAACAAGGTGCAATTAATTAATCTTTCATGAATATTTGCATGCCTCAGTCCTTTTCCTATTTTGTCACATTCAAAGCTCTACAGCTTATAGAAAGAGAGGAAATATTGCAGTTGAATGATTTAGATAAAAACGTATTATTTTGTTAGAGTGGCCTAGTCAAAGTCTGGAGCAAAATTGCATTAAAAATCTATGGTCCAGGGCTGCATATCTCTAACAAAAAAAAAAAAGCTGTCATATGTGGACACACTGTATATATCCCATGCACCTTTTTCTTCCTTTGGCACATTGTTCTTTGACTTTGACTTTATTGATCTCTAAGTGGAGAAATGTACTAGTTACATCAGCTCAATCAATCTCTAGATGTCTCTGGTTGTCCCTAGATGTGCACACCTGATACGCCAGAAAACATACAGCTATTTATTTTTTTGTCATGTGTATGTGGACTTTGAGCCTGTTAAATAATAACAATTAATCTATACCCACAGCAAAAGCTAGTTTGACAAACTATTGACTCAGGTAGTTTTAAAAAGAGTGAATGCTGCAGAATTGGTCAGTTTAGAAACGGAATCGTGGACAGCAAATTGTCCCACAGATAAACTGAAGTTTGTGGCTGTGATGTGACAAAATAAAAGGCTTTCCTTCCCTTAAAGGTAGAGTGGAGGATATTGCCGATGGTGAGTCTGACATAGTGGAAAAATTGCAAATCTTCTTTTGGAAAGTAAGCTTGAATGAGAGATGCAAAAAGTAACTTTTAAACAGAGCGTGCATGAAGAGAAATGGGCTTGTGTATAATCTCACACCTATTTGATAGGACTACCCTCTCTGGAGCGGGTACAGGGTTGTGCATGTGCATTTTTTTTTAAGTGGAGAGGGTGGGTCTTTAAAAAAAAAAAAAAAAAAAAAATCATGAATCCTCCACTATACCTTTTGAGTGAAGCTGTGCAAACTCCAAATTTGGCTTGTGTCTTTAAGAGTTTCTCCCAGCTTTGACTGTAGCTGCTCTCACACATTGTCTGCCGCTCGTCGCTTCCTATACCTCTCATCACCTGCACTGAGGTCTGACATGGTGGCTCTCATGTGCCAAGAAATCAAACATTTAATACTTTCAGATTCAACTTCAAGAGCTCAGCTTGATAACATGCAGCAAATATAAGAAAAATCACTGCATGTTCTACTCTGGACCTAAAGACGGGAACATTGATGCTTCTTTTTTCCTAAACGCTACTGCCATGATTTTTAAAATAAACCCAGACGACCTCTTCTCAGTTCAGACGGCAGCACTAAAATATCTTTTGCATATTAAACACTCTGGATCTGCTAGCAGCAGCAGAGCAGCCTGAAAATTCAGTTCCATTGTGTTTGTCTTTCGCATCCCTGCACTAGTGGGGTGACATTTATGATTTGCATGTTTAATTTAGTTCCTCTAGACGTGTTGCAATGAAATATTTACCATCCAGTCAAGCAGGGAACACTTTATGTGATTTTTCTCTTAGAGGTATTTTGGATGGAGCTCTTTCTGAGGATTTTGTTTTTGTAAAGTGTTCTGATTTGTTCTCACTAATTAGGTCTTTATGCTCTAATGGAGACTGTATGATAAAGAGAAACCTTTTCAGTTTTACCTTTTATGGTTCTTTGTATTTATTTTTTGCAAAGATGTGTTATCTAAGTAAACTCCTTCCTTTTTGGTCTTATGGTCTGCTGCACTGGTAGTAAAACGTGCTTATTTTTCCCAGTGGTGGTGTGTTATCACCTGAGTGCTATATGTTCTGCCATATAGTTGTATATGTCCTTAAATTATGCATGGAGGGCACATAAAATAAGCTGCATCCAGTATCCTGCTGGCATAAAAGAATAGCTTTTAGCAGTTCTTTGTTGAACAAAAAATACCAGGACTGGCAATTTGCTAAAGTTCGGAACTTTTTGTAGGTGTTCATTTTATTAAATTTAGAAAATCTCTTTCTTGTTTGCAGAGGATATTATGTACTGGTGGTGTCAAAAGTCTTTGTAATATTTGATACAGATCTCGTATTACTGGGCTGGGCGATGACTATTTTTATTATCAATCGACATATTTATTTATAACATTATGCACTCCTTAGGCTTCCATAGTTCAGCGCATTTTAAGTTTGTTGTAACTGATACTCTTGTAAGCTTATTTTAGCATAGGGGTCTTGTGCTTAGAAAATAAATAAGTCTCCCTTACAGGACAATCATTATTGATATGCTCACATTTATTAAATTTTTTTATTATTTTTTTTATGGGTGTATATAAACCCCATGGCAGAGATTAGGGCTTCTTCATCAGGGCATTTCAGAACGGACGGTGGTTACACTAGCTGATATGCTGACTTTTGATTAAATTTACGGCCACAGAAACAGTTTTTTAAATTTGTATAATTTTATTTTTTTAAACCTGTGGAGATGTGAACCTTCTCCGTTAAGACTGTAATTTGTCTGTTTCAGACTACCCCTCTGAAACCGATCCGTGCCAAGTTTGGACCGAGCTTGCACCAGCTAACCGTAAAGAGCAGCGGTCCCCAACCTTTTTTGCACCACGGACCGCTATATGTCAGACAATATTTTCACAGACCGGCTGGGGGGAGGATACGATCAAGTACCGGTAAAATGATACGACTGGCATAAAATCAAATGCAAACAGCATAAAAATAAAACAACAAGCAGGTCCCATCTAGGCGTAATCGGAGAAAATGACAGACGAAGTGTGCTCCTGATAGCCAGTCTGCTCCGTAGCTTTGTTTTGGTCACTGTAACCGCAGAAAATCCCACTTCACAAAGATAGGATGAGTCTTGAACTGAATTAATTGGGAGAGAATACCCCAATTTTTATATTTTTCAAAATAAAACATATCATTTTTTTTTTTTTTTCTGTGTGGCCTGGTACTAAATGACCCACGGACCGGTACCGGTCCACGGCCTGGTGGTTGGGGACCGCTGGTGTAGAGCTTGGTCCTTATGACCATTCATACATCACGCTAGCACAGTTCCTCACCTCCTATTGGCGGTCCACAATACTACAGCTCAAGGCGGGAATTACACAAACAAAACTGGTGGCGCCCATAACATTCAGGAACGAATGTGCCTGGATGGCGTCCTCCGACCAAATTTCACTGAGAGCCTCGGTCTCGGCATCGTCCCAGGGTGCACCACACTCTTTTGATGCCATTTATTGTTAATAGGCTGAGAAGGAGTTCATGTTGTGAAAAGGTGAAGAGATTTGTGAATTAAAAAGCTGGACATGCCGGAAAACCCTTGAAATGAGTCAGCTGACTGTAAATGGGAGATGATGAGGTCTGGTCATGTGATCTTTAGTTCCATTTACACTACCCTCTGAAAACCGATCCGTGACAAGCTTGGATCAGTTAACAATGCCGAGCAATGGCGTAACAACACAACAATAGGTCTGTAAGCTACATTATCTGGGTGGGCCCCATATGATACTCTTTTTGGTATCCATCATCACTAACACATTGGCGAACCTAAGCAACTGCAATCCCTGCTAACCGATAGTTGCGCCATTGGTGCCGAGCTCTGTTCCTTACATTTACACACCACGCTAGCATCGCTCCTCGCCTCCTAGTGATGATCTAAAGTACTGCTCTCTAGACGGAAACAAGAAAATCAGCATGGCGGCGTCCGTAACGTTCAGGACGTTTGCAGAGAGTCAGCTGAAGAGGGCAGCTTTTGGTGATTTAACTTGACAGTCGTCTTTTGGATAGTGGATATGAAAACCGATAGTCTAATCAGGGCTTACAGATGCAGGAAACGACGGAGTTGAGGTTCATCGCACTGCTAAGCAGAATCATCACTGGAAACCATGTGACAAGGTAGAAAAGCTAGTATTTTTATAAATGTCTGAAATGTCATGATTACAGAGGCTGACTGTAAGGAGATGACACAAACTGCTTATGCTCTCTTTGTTATCTGAGAACTGAGCCAGAGCTGAACCACATCTACTGATGAACTAGTACCATGTTAGCGCAATTCGGTTTTGTCTGGCAAGGTCCGGTTCAGTTGGTGCGTGCCATTTACACTCAACAATTATCTTGGTTACTGTGCGATCCTGGCACGGTTTCACAAGGCTTGTGTAAATGGGCCTAATGTTATCTGAAAACAACTAAACCGTGCCGAGCCCTACTGTCGAACTAGTTCTTGATATAGAACTTTTCGGTTGTGTCTGGCACAGTCAGTTCAGTTGCTTTCCATTTACACTCAACAGTTATCTGGGTTGCCGTGCTCGACCCATTATCGGCAGGGTTCAAAACGCTTGTGTAAATGGGCCTTTTGACTCTTCTGGTCTACTCCCAAAAGGAATGACTGCAGTCAAATCTAGTTTTTGAGAGTAATTTCTGTTATTTGCCTTCATTCAACAAACTTGAATTAAATTCTAAAATTGTTTAATACTTCCAAGTGTTCACACTGCCATTACTTCTTGATCACAATTAGGCAACATTGTCATGCTATGAAGTCTAATGTGATTTAATAGCTCCAATGACTCCATTTTTATGGCTTTGAGTCATTACTAAGCATGTATTCACTTAAATGAGGTGTACAAAGTTTCTTTTACCCGATAATCAACGTAAGGACTTTAGCTGGACTGGAGGTTTAAACATTCTTGGTTGGTGTTGCTGTGAAACGCTCATTAGCGGCTGGTTAGCTCAAGTGGTAAGTAACCAGTCCAGATAACTGGAAGCCTGGGTGCAATGAGGTGCAATTAGGTGTTAAAGCCTGGTTTGGGGAGTGGTGGCCTAGGCATTGCGCTTGGAATCCTGAGGTTCTGAGTTCGAGTCCCACTTCCACATACTGCCACTGCCTGAGCAAAAGACCCTTAACCCCAAAATTGCTCCCCTAGGCTCCCACATCGCACAATGGAAGCCCATTCATCCCCAACGCATTTAACCAATCCCGTTGGGTTAAATGCAGAGGGTTAATTTATTTGCTCTGTATTTTTGAAACACTGGAAAACTCTATTTGACCCCCCTATTTTCACGGAACATTGCAGAATTTATACTCCTTGCATCTTTTCCCTGCATATCCCACCGTTGTGTCTGGTTCCAGTGGCCAAAAAGACACTACAGGAAGTAGTAAACGCAGCTTGAAGTTGTAGAAATCGCTAGGTGTGTGGTGTAGAAATTCTGTGCACTCAAACGCTGCATTGAGGGGCGTTGAAGCCCAAAATGATGTAATTTGGCTGTGCAGAACTCGTTGAGCAAAAACCAACCTTTTTTTTTTTTTTGTGAGAACAGTCCTAACCTCCAACTTTGACCACATGGATCCAGTCTGTGTTTGACAGGTTGGTATGAGGCGTTTTGTTTGGCCCTTTCACCAACAGTCATTTTTACTATGACCTGACAATGTTTTGGTTAGTGTTCAATTCTTTTCACTGTAGAATATTTTTAAATAGATTGGAAACAACCATATAACCTTTCATAGATTGATGACCAAGAATGGCTTTATCTCTACAGCCATCTGATGTTGTCCTTACAATATGCTGTTGGATTTAGCACTAACCTGCATTTTCTAGGCTAGGAAAAAGGCAAAACTTCTACTTTTATAGACGTCCAGTTGTGTTTTTGCTTCATTGTTTTCTGATAATAAATATGGGTCCTTCAATTTAACATTTCCTGATTTGTACAACCTCTAAAATTGGGACTTTTAGCTGCTTTATTCACATGAATATGTGGGAATGTTGTATTAGCTTTTCATCTCTACCAGCAACTGTAGAGGTAAAAAACGTGCTGCTGAAGCCCCAGCTCACAGGAATCTCTCTCTCTCTAAAACTGTCACTGTGATGGGTGTGGCTGACAGCTAGTGGTGGAAACTGTTGACAGACAAAGCTATGTGTTCGCCTGTAGTAGCTGCTTTATACTAAACTGCTGCAGCTGTGACAGCAATGTGAAAGTCAAAATGAAAAACCAAGGTGGTTCTTTGTCAGTCTGAGAGAAAAGCTGGGAAGGTGAATCTAAGCTGTGTTTTTCGTAGCTCCAGTTCAGTCAGATGTTCTCCAATAACGCTTCATAGTTCTGCTCTATGAAAGAGCTTCGGCTTGTTCTGTTGCCATGCTTGGTTCACTGTGCACTGCGTTTCTCACAGAGCACATCTGTCATGTTCGGACTGGATACCCAGAGAGGCTGATCAAACGTTTTGTTCACAGATTCCTCTATTGTGTCTAATCCCTCAAGGCATGTTGAGCAAGAATGCAAGAAAGGGAAACTCATCTGACTTCTGAAAAATGTGTTCATAATGGCTTTTTATTGTGTTGAGATTTGTTTCTCCTCATTCTCATTGAACTCACGTTCTTCTACCCTTTTTCTTTTTATTCTAGATTGTATCTCCTTGTGCCAAAAGGACCACCTGACAGCTGGAGAACATAATCCTATCTACATACTTGTAGTTGCTGCTGAGATCTGGTGTGAGGACCCAGTGGAGATCCTGTATTGGTGGTTATCACTTCCAGCAATCCTCCTCTCATCAATACTTAATATCTTCCTAATGGCAACTTGTGGTTCCTTTTAATTTATGATTTAGTCCGGAAGCAATTTCAGCAGTTCATCACATTTACATAAGAGCTGCCAGAGTGCTTTTTTTTTATAAAAAGCTGTTGAAGCAATAGGTCACAGCTGCCTCCTGAATAATTTGTGCGTTTTACCATCCTATTGTACTTTTAAATTACCAGAAGAGAGTTAAGTCGACTGTCAGGATGGTGGAGGCTCCAATTTATGCCACAGGCATGGCCGCCAAGCTCAGGAGTCAGTGGGATCGAGAGCAAGGCCTCGGACAGAACGACAACGCCGTGAAGTTTCTGGGTCAGAACTACGAGTCTCTTAAAGCGCAGTGCCTCCGGAGCGGGAAGCTGTTTGAGGACAGCATGTTCCCCTGCACCACGTCGTCTCTGGGATACGACGAGCTCGGACCCAGGTCCTCCAAGACCAGCGGAGTACGCTGGATGAGGCCCACGGTAAGAAACCCAGGATCGATCGTTATTGTGTTGTTGTGGATGTATTATGATGTATAAGAGGTTTGCTTCAGTTGATGAGGCATTAGTTTAATCTTAAAGTCCCATCCTATAGTTGTCATCCATGGCTCTATAAAGCAAACGACTATAATGAGTTTACTTTTTAAATGGCATATGCAGAATGTTTTGCAGAAGCATTAAAAAACAAAGTGGTTACAAATAATTTGGGGCATTATTTTTAGCTTCAAAGTCAAGCATCTAGAGAATTCAGATGCACACTTGAATTGGGCGTCTTTCAGTCAGTACTAAACAGAACCGACGGTCATGGCAATCCATAAAGATGTCCCATTTTTGTATAATTCCTCCAAGCAAAAAATAGCTCAGACTTGATGTCAGACGTTTCTTGATGTCAACTTTCAAATCCCGCTTTAGACACTCATTGAGTTCCAGACGGTGACGGGGTCATACCAGGTCATTTCTTTTGCAAGTGCAGGTCTTTAGTATTTGATAATGGAAACCAATACTCAAACAATTCTATTAAGTAAAACAGCTCAAATGCTTGCTAATGCAAACTGACATTTGCATGGCAGCAATTTATTGCATTTAGGCAAACATGCTAGAGTTCAAAATGAGCTTTAGAATAAAAGTGATATGGGAGTTAGGAGACTTTGAACCTTAAATTGCTGTTGTTTCTAGATGGTCTGGTACAAAACTATTTATCACTTATAGATTTCATGCAGAAATATTTCTTTGGTTTTCAGAGACAAGCCAATAAAAGAGAAATAATATTTATTATTTATAAAACACTTACCCCCCTAAATACATAGGTTTCTAAACATATTAGATCTGTATACTCCATTAATTGTAGCTTTTCCTACACTTATTCTATAGCTGTAAACGGGCTCTATGCACAACCCAACATATTCCTGCACATCAGCCAGATGTGTCTGACCTCAGTAACCATGAGAACATTAGTTAGACATGTCTGGACTAATCAGTTTGTCCATTAATGAAAGACAGAAAACAAAGGAGCTGCTGAAATTAAGCAAGTAGTGCAGTTGTGCATAGAGCCCACTACCTGCCTTCTAAACGCAATGTGGACACATACAAGCTTCCCCTGCCTGGGATAACAGATTTTTTTTTTTTTTCCATTCTTTTTTACATTTTTACATCTAATAATCATATTTATTCACCGGAAAATCACATAAAAAAATCTTTCATGAAATACTTTTTGTGCACAATCATTATCTCTAATCTGCACCACTCTGTCCCATAATTTCTGGAATGATTACGTTGCCGTGTTTGCCAGTAATACTTCTCTGTGAATTCCAAAGCACCAGATATTTAGACCATTCTGGGTATCTGTTTTTTTGCGGCCGAACTAGATTAAATATACTTAGATCACAACCGCATGTCACCATCAATCCAAGTCGCAGTCAAACAAGCCAACCCTGGCACAAATGTTAATACAGTAGAAACAGCTGTTGCCACTGCTACTGTCCCCATTAATGGGGCTATTTAAAAAAAAGATGCGCTTGTAAATGTATTTAATAACCTAGTTAAGGTAACTGTGATACATGCTAACCTTATTGGCTAAAAAAACAAAAACATATGGTTTGTTTAAACCAGAGGCCTGCAACCTCTAAAATCCAAAAAGCCATTTTTCCTCTAGTCCAGCTAAATGAAAAGTGTATAGAGACACAAATATTACATAACCTTATAGTAAAACACAACTTATTATTTTATCAAATGTCTGTTGCCATTTTTAGCAACCAATATTTAATTTCATTTTTTTACTTTTAGGTTTTAATACAAGCGAAAAAAAATTTAATGTTTCATATTAAGGTAGCATGGATTTATTTATTTTTTTATAAGATCTTATTTGATGCAGACAAAAGAACTAATAAAAATTGAGAACAAAAAAGTGGCCATTTTAAAGCGAATGACAAGAAAACTAGATCTATAAATATGTTTCTGGACATTTAAATGTCATTCTATAGTGAAAATTAAATTCATATTCTCTTCAAGAAACCTGCCAAAGACTGGCCTTTGCTATTATACTATGTTTATACTAACCATTAGTTGGTTTATTTATAATAGGGGCCATGGTAGAGGGTCGCAAACCCTCGCTTTAAATGGCATCGGTTTGAGCATAATTTTGAAAACCACCAACAGTATAACAAATGCAAAGTAAAGCAGAATAATCCTTTTAATTAGTGTTGCGCCGATACCATTTTTTGGCACCGATTCCCGATACCTGGCTGTGCAGTATCGGCCGATACCGATACCATAATAATGTAAAATGATTGCCATCATAACTTTGTCCAGCTGCTGCCTACCTTTGTGAAGCAGAAAAAAATCTAATACAAAGTGAATCCAGTAGAACTTTTTAATAAAAAGTTCTACTGGATAATAAAAATAAAAGTTTTTATTGCCTACCTGGAATGGGTGACAATAGTTGAATAAACTTATGGCTCTCAAAACGGTATCTGTGCCCTATTTGTTGGTACTCGCCGATACCGATACCACCATTTTAGGGCAGTATCGGGGCCCCGTCCGATACTGGTATCGGTGCAACACTACTTTTTAATTGTATTAAAATGTATTCTTCAGTAAAGATCAGGGCAGCTCTAGAATACACTTGGTTTTTCTTTTCTCTTTAAATTAGGTCCTTGTTCTTCCCGACACAGTTTGAAGACAAAAGTAACCTGTAATTTTACTAACTGTAGTTTATAATTACAAACCCATATTTGATAAACTGACTGAAGAATTACCTGGCTGCTTCAATAAAGATTGGGGGGGGGTGACTTGCCTCTGATATTGATCAAATTGCATGGAAAAAATACAAACAGCTGTTGAATTTAAAGACGGCAGAGATGTTAGCGTTTGTCCCGTCGGTGCCCCCTTTGGTGCATATGGTTGGTACCCATTATTTACACCAGTGGGATCATTCTAACTTTTGAAAGCATCTTTAATCTAAACCGTTCTGTTTTAGTTGACGTCCAGCTGGAAGGTGAACCAATCCCAATCTGTACTCTCATAATCCACCCTTCAACCCGTTTTCTTTCATATTTCCCCATCATTTATCTCCATCCCCACAGCTTAATGCTGAAATGTCCATTTTAGCTGAGGTTATGTGTTCACTGCTAGTTTTACAACAGATAGCTTTTTGCCTGTGGGGCCAAAATAACAGAGATTTCCCTTATCTGAGCAGAGCTGCTATAGATCATTGTATCTACATGGTTTGATACTAACAGAGGATGGATACCCATGCTTTAGCCACACTTTTTAATTTGTCCTTCATTTTCTTTTGGGCATTCGAGCAACCTAGTAGAAAACAAGGCTCTGTAGATGAGGTGGTCATTTGTTGATTAAAAATCATGATACTGACTGCTTGGTTAAAGCTTATACCCTGATGAATTCAAATCTAAAAGTACGTATTCAACATGGCCCTAAGTTTAAGTTATTATCTTGTTAAAAAAAACCCAGCCTTCAAATCAAGAAGCATTAAGCAATGTAAGGTAACGATTAGTGTTGCACCGATGCCATTTTTTGGCCCCGATACCTGGCTGTGCACTTGTGTGTGTGCATATATTAAGAACTGCATACTACTTGGATGTTAAATATTTGCCATCATGGCTTTGTCAAGCTGCTGCCTACCTTTGTTTGGCAGGACAAAGACTAATACAAAGTGAATCCAGTAGAACTTTTTTATTGCTTACCTGGAATGGGTGGCAATAGTTGAATAAATGGCTCTCAAAATGGTAATGGTGCCCTTATTGTTGGTACTCGCCGATACCACCATTTTAGTGCTGGATCTGGGCCCCGTCCGGTATCTGTATCGGTGAAACACTTGTAACGATTGCTCTAATCTGTGCTTGGTATGTGGAAATAAACCACTGTCTTTAAAAAGCCTACAGACAGGCTGAAAAACTCTTAAGTTTCTATTTTTTGGAGAAACCAACAAATGAAGCACAGATGGGAACATTCCTCTGTGTGACAGAGAGCAGATAATGACTTTATAGCAGTTTTTGTAGTTAAGTTTCCCCCAGTTTTATTTGATTACCCCCCTCCTCTGAAGCAACCTTTGCCCACAGTCATAATTTTCATCTGTTGCCAGGCAACTACACATTCAGTCCTGAATGATTGGGGCTACAGGCAAACCCAGGTGGCAGTTATTTCCTCTAGTTTAGGCAGTCTGCAGGATCCTCCCTGTATTTTTCACCCACCTTGCATTGATTTGCTCCTTTGTCTGTTTCAGTCCCTCATCCCAGGTTACCACCTCATAAAACACCAGAGCTCTCCCTGCAGTGAGTTCATCAAGAAAGCACGGCACGCTCACAGCAGCTCCTCTACATATCGTGACTGTTTCAGTAATAGTCTGTGAAGAGCTGTGATCCGTGTCCCTGTGGTTGTGATTGCACGGACGTGACTGCAGCTTTTTATCGCCTCCTGCAGCTTTCCTTACAGTTGGTTGACGACTAAAATTGGATGGTCATTAATATGTCATCAACTTATCCAAGACTGCCGACTCTAATAGTGCTCTCAACTACTCAAAAAGTTTAATGTTTCATATGGCATTGGATGGCCAAGGATGGTTACTGGGTCAGGGTAGTCATGCATTTTTTGACATCTTTTTATAAAAACTGATGTCTCGCTGTCATCCTAAATAGGTTGTTGGAGCTCTTTGTTGCTCTCAGCCTTCCTCTGCTAATGATTCAGTTGTTTGTCACTGATTGCTAACCAGCGTCCTTCTTGATTAGCCACAACGTTATGACTAAGTGGAATAAATTAGTCAGTCTTTCATTAGGCACTGACCTTTTATGTCATATCAGCTAAGCTGAGAAACTGAGGCTGCATTTGAAAGGTTCTACAAAATGGAACAAGAACTGATCAGGAGAAAAATGTTGCCCGATCTGGAATGAGTTTAAGCTGCAAACTTTAGATGATGGGGTCAGAATTTGGCCTAGCCAACATGGAAACATGAATCCTGCGTTTTTTAACAACGGTTGAGGCTGGTGAAGGTGGTATTATGGCGTAATGGTGTTCTCTTTCTCATGGATGGTAATGGCTTTGCCTCATGTGTGAAGCTAACAGCCGCCCCAAAACAAGTAGAGAGGATGCAAATATACAACAAATGGATAAACAATTCAATAATATATTTTTCTTTAAGTCTAATCCTTTGTTTAATTATTTTTTTTTTGGTATGTTCTGGTACTATTTTTTTGTTTTTATATTTTTGAAGCTCTTGTGGTGTTTTTTTTTTTTTTTTTTATGTTTTTTTAAGTTTTGACTAGCCAATTTTGATTTTTATCTTTTTTTTTTTTTTTTATACTAGTGCCCTTTATTTTATTTTTGAAAGTAAGCAGACAGGAAATTGGATTAGGGAGGGGGGAGAGGTATGCAGCAAAGGGCAACTGGTTGGTATCAAAACCTGTCAAGTCCACTTTAAATATGAAAGCCTTAGTCCGCTCCATCACCACCCCCCCAGTGACAGTACATATTAATGATTTTGTCTTTGTATCCAAGTGGCTAAGTGCCTTTCTTTTGCTTTATATATTAGCAGTTAGCATTAGTAAAAAGCTGCTTCCTTGTGTATTCTATGAAGGATCTTGATAACTAAATTGATAACTACATGACATTTTAAAATCCTCCATGTGTCAGAACAGATGTAAGTAAATAGCTTAAAAGTGAAAAAAATAAAAAAAGTCACAGGTTTACTGTATTTTCAGCCTTCATGTTGTCCACTGAAGTCTTGCTCTCTCTGGCTTGATTGCAGCCAGAATCAACTACAGCTATGAAGCAGAAAATACAGTTTTCTCTCTGACTTCATGCTAAACACTTCACAGATCCATTGGGGGGGAAATGTTTAGTTCCACTGAACCAGGTGTTGGAACAGATATTAAAAATGAAACAAAGATTTTATCTTGGCATTATTAGCTTTAGTTTAACTTTTTTCCCCCCAGGATTTCCTTTTGCAAGCTGCAAAACTTGCATGCCGACCTTTACTTGAAGAACAACTTCTAGATTTAAAATTGGTCACAGCTTTCATAATTGGGTACAACATCCTCTGAAATTTAAAGCCGTTTCCACCCTCATATCCTTATAAACCAGATGGAGTTGGGTGTATTGTTAATACATCAGACTATCTTTAGTATAAAAATTAACTTTCTGGGTTAAAAGGGAAGAGAAAAAAAACCCAAAAAAAAACAAAAAAAAAAAAGCTTTGCGCCTTTTGGAATATCTGATCTTATTTTCATCACGGTTTCAAAGCATTACATTTAAAAAAAAATTGTTGAATTATTTGTTCTCCACAGGAGTTATGCAGGCGGCCGGAGTTCATTGTAGACGGAGCAACTCGCACAGACATCTGTCAGGGAGCTCTGGGTGAGTCCGATCCTTCTGTTCTTTCACAATTATTTACACACTTGGAAAAGGACAAAGTGTAAGACAATCCGATAGACTTTAAAATCACAGCTTAAGTTTGCAAGGGGCCCTCTGGTACTGATGTAGTCATTGGTGAAGCTTTCCTTCCTTCCCTTCGGCTGCAGAGAACATTGAATAATGTAGAATCTTAAACGCTTATTAGAAGTGTGATGAGAAACATAAACACTGCTGTACGTCAAACTAAATTGCTTAAACCATCAGCTCAGTCTATTATTATTATAGAGCCAAATTATATATGTCATCTAACAGCAAACAGGATAGTCTGTTCATGAGGAGTTGGATCCTGATACTACTGAGGTCAGATCAGTCTAGTCTTATGGTCAGATTCACATTTGGCTCCAGATTATTCGTTTCCCCTTGATAGATGCAACACGGATGGTTTAAGAGTGCTTTCTGTTTAAAATAAATTAAAGGGTTTACATAATTGCTAGTGGCATTAACTTTTGCAATAAAATAGTGCATTGCTAATTGATATTAAATTATTAGCTATAAATCTAACTATGGAAAAAACATTATACCATAATATGTGGGGTGAATGGAAGCAATAGCTCTATCAACATGATGGTGTGTTAGTTTATTTTTT
Source organism: Cyprinodon variegatus (assembly GCF_000732505.1). NCBI lineage: Eukaryota > Metazoa > Chordata > Actinopteri > Cyprinodontiformes > Cyprinodontidae > Cyprinodon > Cyprinodon variegatus. The sequence continues at coordinate 65,592 of NW_015152003.1, read as the reverse complement.
TTAATGTTTATTAGAAGGGGAGAAGAATGCAGTTTGGATCATAGCAATGTTATCGATAATATGATATAGTGTGCTTCTTTTTGGCTGCTGCATTTTAAAGAAATGTAAACTCATAAATTAAATACTAGGTTCTTTTTCACTTTATATGGTGGAAATGAAAGAAGAACTGAAGTCCTCCTACAGAGGCAGAAAGAGCTGGTGGGAATTCTATTCATTCGGAACTCGAACGTGTTTTTTTGCTTTTCCTATTAAGAAAACATGTGGAGGCGAGTTTAGATATCAGAGATCTTGCCGGTGTGTTTCAGCGTTACGGCCCGTTGCACTGAAATACACTGAGAAAAAAGGGATGGAAACTGTGACTTTTTTTTTTTTTTGACGAAAAAGTCACCAAAAATCAGGCCCACTATATGAGCCGCTGGTTATACTCAAACTTTTAGAATTACAATGGTATCATGCTGATATGGCGTGTGTGGGTGACAGTGCAGATGCATGTTTTTTTTTTTTTTTTTTTCGGGGTTTTAATTTTTTTTTAAATCCTTTTTGTAATATATATTTATTACATATTGCCTTCTTTATTTGCAAGGGAAATGCTGTGAAAATGTGAACCCCATGCCAAATAGACTTTCATTAGTTTGGTTTCCCAAGGCAGGTGAAGCCTTGACAGCAGAGAGCTTGCTTTAAAATCATAGGGAAATCATATTTAAATGTCAAATCATTCTGGCCTCAACATGTATACAAATGTACTCTTTATCAGACTATATTGTCCCAAAATGTTGGAAATTTCTATAAAAAAAAAAAAACCTGTCTTAAATCTGTGTTTTTTCCATTAGTTATACGTCAGCTTGTACACCTAAATTCGGCCAATCATATATCAACGGTCATCTGTCAATCAAATTTTTTCGGTTTATAGCATCTTGATTCATATGTCGCAGCTAATATAAGCAACAGTTGAAATAAGAATAAGAATAATTTCCTTTCTGATTGAGTTCCATCCGAGTGTTCAAGGGGATGGACGTCTGTGTCTTCGGCAGGCGTTGAGCTAACAGAACTGGCAGTGTTGAGAGGCAAGGGCTTCTACTCCTAACCAAGCTTCTGCCGCCATGGCGTCCTCTTCCACAACATCTTTGTCTCCGCTTTCCTCCTCTAAATAAAAAATGTATGACGGAGGAGACTCATCCACGACCTCCGACATTAAACTCTCCTCCTCTTGCATGTTTCCGCTGTCCATAGCGTTCCTTGACAGTGTCATTTCTAAGTCACCAATTTAGTGCTACTTGGTCTCAGTGCTAGTAGGTTCCAAATGGGAAATTCCACTGGGAACCTACTAGCACTAAGTTGCTAATTGGTTAGCAAGATGCTTCGATGAAACTGGTCACAATCAAACTTGCTTGTGAACCAACACAATAATCCCACCCTCTTGATAAACGACCAATAAGATTCACTTTATTCACTTAACAAAAGTCGGGCACCACTCGGGAGAATACAGAATAGCAACAGTTGGAACGGCCGTTTCCCTACAACTTTAAAAAAGATTAAAAATAATCCTTTAAACCAGGTCCCAGAGTACAACATTTTTTTTTGTTACTCAACCTACTGTTCTAACCCAATGCTGGTCTTTACTTTCATATTGCTGTATTTATTTATTTATTTATATATTTTTAGCTTTTTACATCACTAGTGGCTTATTATTATTTTTCGACAGTAGGCTGCCAGGAAATGGGGCATGAGAGAGTGGGAGAGAAATGCGAGATAGGACCACAGGTCGAACTCGAATCAGGGTCGCTCGTGTCAAGGACTTCTCTTATCATTCCCACTGGCTTTGTCTGTGGTTTTGGTACAATTCTATGGCAGCATCACGGCGCCGCCAAAGGCCTGGTGTATGTACTACAAGAACAGCAGACTGAGAATGGACAAGGTCCCCGGATGTTGTTCTCGCCCCTCACTATTTACCAAGCATGTATCAGAGCAGACTTGTCCGTTCTTGAGATTGACAGCTGTTCCAGCATGCACTGCGGCAGCAGCAGCTTTCAACGGAGCACCAACAGAGTTCAGAGTATTAAGTTAAAAGTTCTTTTTTCTGTTCCTGTTGTTCAATAAAAGTATGTTTTAAGATAACTTGAGGTGAGAATGTTATAGTTTTAAGCATCACTAAATGGCCTATTTATTGATTTAATGTGTAATTTAAAAAAATTAAACCAGCGGACCTCTATGGATAATGTCAGCCAGGTCTAATCTTAGACTGGCTGCAGCAGACCAAGATGTTCATTTGATTTCTGTTTATCTTATAGTAAGAAATTATTATTATTTGGAGATATCTGCAGCTACAGGTGAGCCAAGCATGTGGTGACTTCACGAGTACACTTCTGTGTCAATTGACCCATATTACGTTGCGTACTCCCATTCTCCCCAAGTCCACACTTTCCTGTGTTCTGCTCAAGAACATACTTGGCGAGGACATGTGTCCATACTCATGTTCTTGTGAATTGAGAAACTGCCCATACGTGAAAACAGCCAGATCATGTTCCTCCTGACTGAATAGTTGATTTGATCTAAATGACCTTCTTTTAAGACAGCAGGTTACAGAGAGACCTTCCTTTTTAAGTTTATAACTGAAATGCTCCATTCAGACTTCATCTAAGCTTAATGTACTTTTCCTTTTTTCTAACGTTCCCTCTGTTTAAAAGTGTCCTTGTGAGAAACGATCTCTATATCTGATGAAACTCTTTAGTAAAGCCTCTCTAAACAGGTGGTTTAATAATAATAATAATAATAATAAATGATCTTTATTAATCTTACATTGGAGAAATTTACCTCTGCATTTAACCCAACCCCTTGGGGAGCAGTGGTATTGCCATTGTTGGGCGCCTGGGGGGGGCAATCAGGGGTTAAGGGTCTTGCTCAGAGACCAAGAGTGGCAGTCTGTTGGAGTGGATTTTGAACTGACAACCTCAGGTTTCCAAGCTCTATGCCCTAACCACCAGGCCGCCAACCCCCAGGCAATCATTCCATAAGTGTTTGGGATTTAACTTGGGCTTCAACAAAACCAAGATACGACACCAGTTGGGACATAATCAACAGGTTATATTAAAGAAAGAAGTTGTTCAGCAACATATCAGCAATTCGAGAGAGCGTATCAAAGATTTCTGTTAAGAACATGAGCCGGCATGTTTGCCTGTCGTGGTTCGTTGGTTATTCTTGAGCTGTAAAGAAAAGCTGTTGCATAGATTGAGCAGAAGTGGCTTCTGTAGCTGAAGGTGGCTCTGATTGTTGCTAATGTTGACTTAAGGTGGTTCCAGGCTTCAGCTCTAATCTGAAGCTCAGCACCACTCCCATTTCCAGAACCAGAACGCCCTTTTTAGGAAAAAACCCGCACTGCACTGCATCACAAAAGTTTTCCCACCCCATGAACTTCTTCACTAATGGAGTCTACTTATGGGAAATGAAAGCAATTCCATTCATTACAAACAAACTCTTTTTAGTTTTATATTTGTAAAATATTTATAATTATCAAGATTTTTTTTTATTTTTTGTATTTGGGTACTACTTTGTTTGGATCTAGCACAAATAATCAGGAATGTTATGGTTGTAAAAAGCTGTAAATACTTTTCATATTTAAACTCATAGTGTATCTGAGCCAGTGGATGCCAGAAGTATCATGCTAAGCCTAACAGTCTTAGCAGCTTTAACGAGGATTATTTTTTTATAACATTGAATTCCAGTACTTTAGCCAGATCGTTGGAGCTTCTGACCTAATCCAGCTTTTGGAGGGAAGGTGAATTAATTTAGTTTGGTGTTGTGTGATTGTTTCTGCAGGAGACTGCTGGCTGCTGGCAGCCATCGCCTCACTGACCCTCAATGATAACCTCCTCCATAGAGTGGTCCCTCATGGACAGAGCTTCCAGCAGGGATATGCAGGCATCTTCCACTTCCAGGTAACGGCTTCGACATTTTGTTTACATAAAGCACTCAGGGGAACTGATGGGGACCATATGATTGAGCTTTTTCTCTGTACCCTAAGACCGTAGGCCTCTATGATCACACCAAAAAATGTAAATTTAATTTTACATAAGGGCAAGGATATTTTTATTTCACCATTTTTATTTTTTTTTATTTTATGTATGTTTAGTTTTGTGTAATGTGTGCTCCAGAATTAAGCTCTGGGTCAGGTGGGGCTTTAATTATTTAATTTCAATGGTAAAGATTCGCTGCCTAATTCCAAAAACAGAAGTGTCTTTTAGTTTGAAGTTCCTCCTCATCAGAGGACGTTTGGTTTAAAATTTTTCTTGGAAAGATCTGCCAGGCTGGTTCTTTGGTTTCTAGGAATTTTTGTCTTTAGGTTGTTAAAGATGACTTAGATTCTCCTTCACAATAGGATTAACTTAGCTTCATGACCTTCTCAGCAGTTTTTAACATGGTTTAAGACCTTCATATCTGGAAAAACCTCATTTCATTGTAAAAGCAACCCGGATGAAAGTATTTTAGGCAGCTTTTTTGTATTAAATTTATATTAGACATGTTTTTATCAGTGGTTTTCTATTGCATATTTGGAAGTGTTGCATTGGAAGAGGTTGATGGAAACAGAATCAAATTGACTTGTTAAATTTAGTTTTAGGTGTTTTTATTTATTTTTACTTTTTTAAAAAGAAAGACAAGTGCTATAGAGGAGATTGAACCACATATGTCATATATAAAAATAAAGTGAATGTTTACTTAACGTAGCTGATCAACTGTGACCTGAATGCATTTATAAAAATCTGGTTTCCCTCTCGAAGTCTCTGGGTTGCATGTACCGTCGCTAAATCTAACTGACATGATAATGTACATACAGCTTGACCAATTGCAACACATTTTGTTGTTTATTACATCCAAGCATAACTTTAATATATGGTGACATTATGGAGCTTTAGTTCACCTATTCATACCAAGCACATCTCTAAAGGTAACTTGCAACGAAGTGCCTTGCTCATGGGTGCACTGATATATTCCAGGTAAGCAAGATAGAATAGAACTTGCAATTATGAGCCCCTTAAACATTTTCCCCAAAGTATATGAATGCATTTTTATGCTGTTATTCTAGCGATATTACATTAGGGCTGTTTCCTTTAGTCACACATAAAAATGGGAAAGCTAAGGGAGCATTCCATGATGGTAAGGCATGGGTGCCGTGTTTCTTTTTATTATTATGAATAATGAAACAAAATAATGCTAGAATCTAACCTAAAACTGTGACCTTGGACTGGATATAATATAACATAGACAGTGAGAAGCAGGAAATATAAAAAGCTCTCTCTTGGAGAACTGTACCAAGTATTTAAATGTATTGCACTAAAAGATCAATTGGTTTAGCTGATCCTTAAGCACAGCAGTGTAGAAAATCCTGCAGACTAACTGGTCTCTGCAGGATCATGGGAGAGGTCATCCTGGGTGCATCAAGAACATTATCTGCCTCTTAATCGCTGAAGCTAGCGTGGGAATTCTCAGACTTATTTTAGCATGCACTAAACTTCTCTCTGTAGTTTAGGGGGATTCTTTATATTACTTGAAGCCTATTGGAATCCTATGTATGTTGTTTACTAGAGACGGGACCTTTCAGCACACAAATAGCTACAGACAACACCCTGACCATGCAGCTATTCATAGATCTTGGTATAATTTCACAATAGCTGCAGCATGAATTGTTGGCTTCAGAAAAAAAGGTAACTGGGTCGGTTAGATTTCAGAATTTGTGCTAATGATTCCTTCTTACTTCATTTGTAAGATATGTGCATGAAAGGTATCAACAAGTTGAAAGAACGTGTGCAGGAACGCGCGGTTAGCAGCACACATGGCTCCAAACGGCACAAACATCCTCCCATGGTACTGTAAAGTTGATCAAAATACTGCTAGGATTTCCTCTTCCATGGCAAGTTTGAAATGGATGATTTTTTATTTTATTTTTTTTAAAGAAAAAGCCAACATGAAGGAAAGGGGAAGTTCTGTGAATTGTTTGGCATCTTATAGGCACAGATTGATTTGACTTTACTGATCTCGCAGTGGAGAAATTTACTCGCTACATTAGCTCAAATAATCAAAGGAGAGGAAGAAAGTGACTAAGGAAGAAAAGGTGCATGCGGGATACAGTGCATCCACATATGACAGCTTTTCTTTTTTTATATGATGGGATCATTATACAGGTTGTTTACATGGGTATTTATATAGATGGATGTTTAAATATATAGTTATTGCACTGGGTGTCAAGTATGTCACAGAGTGCAGAGGTGTTGTCCATGATGGATGTAAGCCTGGACAGCTTGCATATATATGAGGTTGTAGCACAGAGGTATGATGAATATCAGCCAGGGGAAAAAGCTATTAAGGAACTTAAAAAAATAAAAATAATCAGAGTCACAGGAAGGGTTCAACTTGAACCTTTTTCTTTTTTTCAAACACGAAATAAACCTCTGCCATTTAGTCATAGTGAAAGTAAGGTGACGTTTATCCTGGTGTGAGGGAGAAACTAAGAGGTATGACTCGTTTTTATCTATTAAAAATCTACAGCCCTGTGGATTCTGGGAACGATGGTTTAGATCATCTTGTTGAAATCTAAAACTTAATCAAACCTGTTCAGTGAGGTAGTGC
>NW_015152003.1:40624-58503 GCF_000732505.1 Cyprinodon variegatus | reverse complement strand
AAACCTGCAGGACTACTTTCGGCTTGACCAAAACTGGACGATAACTCTGCTCACAGGACGCTGCCAGGGATAAGTCAGTGTGATTGCATGCCGCTGGTGATGGGGATGCCATACAGATTCATGTCAAAAATACCGAACTATCGCTTTAAGATAATTTTTTAACGAACTGTTAAGTGTGATAATGTAACAAAAGGAAGAAGGAGGAAGAATGGACCTTGTTAGATAAAAGCTGCTGCATTTAAATAAGACAAAATTTTACTTTAACTGAATTGAACTCTGTTTAAATCTCACAACTTATTTAATTTGAAAAAGTTCATTAATAAGACTTTTTCATCCTCTTTTTTTTTGTTGCAATTTCGAGTTTTAGGTTGGGGGGAGAGAACTTCTCATTATCTTTATTCTTTGGCAGAACAAAATGAATAAATAGATTGCAAAATGTTATTGTTTGATAGATCTAATATCAATATATGGCAGGTAGATTAGATTTAATGATTTATTTGACTTTTATTGACCCAATAATGATGAAGATCGAGGAACAGAAAGGAAATAAATGTTTTTGAATCTGTCTGGAGATCCAACGAACCGACCTGAACTTCTAGGAAACGGTGAATAGAGCTGCTCAGCTGGTTTTTCAGGGTGTTTTTCTTCTTTTGATCCTGTTCAGAGGTTCAATCACAACAAACCGTCTCTGGCTTGATGGCTAGGAGCCCGTCTCTCACAGTGGATCAGTCGCCCAGGGGAGGAAGGCTGAGTCAGGCTCTCCTGATGTTTAACCAACTCCCCTTTGATTAGGAGAGGATTTAATAATCCAAACGGTGTGCTTTAGATTAGAATTTTATTAAATTCTTCTACATGTCCAAGTTTTCCCTCCAGCAGGACTTGGACTCCAGCCAGAACATGTCGGTCAGCATAAAAAAAAATCTAATTTAAAACCAGATTTTTGTGCTGGTGCATCATATTTTCCACCTAATGTTGGTCTGAAATCAGCCAATCAGGAGGAATTTTTCCTTCTTATTCCAGAGAGTGCACTGATTGCCATATAATAGAAAAAGATTTCTAACTAAAATAATTTGAATTCTTCTCTCATTACACAGCAAAAATCGAAATCTCAATAGGTCTTAAAATAAATGCATATTTTCTTGAATTGAGGAGGTAAGTGAGACGCTTTGCCAATGGAGCGAGACAATCTACTGTACATTTAAAATAAGGAAAAACAACTCTATTGTCTTATTTCAAGTGGATATTAGCTAATTATCTTATTTTAAGAGTAAATATACTTATTAATTGGCAGATCATCTTATTTATCTACTCAAATTAAGGGTAATTACACTGGGTTTAAGATATTTTAACTTATTTCCAGATCTTTTTTCCAGTGTAAATGTAGCTAAATTATTTCACAGGATAAAATGGCAGTGAAAAATGATTCAAATTCACGACTAATTATAAAGCCCCACATAAAAGCAGCTGGTTTTATTTCAATAGAATGTTATAATAGGGTTTGGTGATTAATGGATAAAGTCAATAAATGGCATTTTCTGTTTATGAAGACTTAATTTCTGTAAAATCTTTAGATCTTCTTTTTTTATATTTCCACCAGTGACCTTCTTGGCCTCCATAGTTCAGTGTAACATCAGTTAATCACTTTTTGTTCTTAGATATTAACTCAAAATGGATAAACTAGTAGACTGTGTGACACCACTAGCTGCAAACATGTAGCTTGAAATTTGTTTCTTTCAATTAAGGATTCTTTAACTTTATGTTTTTTTTAAATTAAAGTCACCTCCCAGACGATTGGGACAAAAGCTGTTTTTTGACATAATGTTTGTTATTTTTATTATGAAGCTAAAGAGAGGAAAAAAAAACAATCCGTATTTGATGGGAAAACAAATGGTAACTTAATTTCTAGGTCAAATCACCCATCCCTATAATATAACAAGTTAAACGACAGATTTGTCCCAAGGTTGACCCATCTTGACTTTTACTTTATTTTGCTTGCATGCAATCCAACAGGCCAGTTAAAATGGGCAGGAATTTCTAAGGGAGTTTAATTGACATGTGGTTTAATGTGTGTTGGAGAGAAACCATAAAAGCTCATGATATTTCTGAAATTACCTGAACCATTTTTATCCTTTTATCCTTACCCTTTTTATCAAGTGAGAATAAACTTAGGTTTAAACCCAGCTTTTATATCATTGCCTCCTATTCCTGCTTTCCTAATCACACTGAGTCACTGACGATAGCCTGCCTCACTAATCCGCACCCAGTCAGCCAGTGATAAATGTCACCTGTGTTTTAGCTGCTGCTCCTTTTTATTCATTTTTATTTATTTTTTCGGTGTGTTGTCCTGTTTTGCCAATATATCTCTGAGATTAGATTACCTAGAGCTAGATGATAGCCCAGCAGCTTTGCTTTCACAAGCAAGACTGTTGCCATAAGGTTCTGCTTCGTACTCGTATATAAAAGTTTATTGAAAATCATTTAAGCAGAAAAATGGTGCATTACAGAGACTGAAAGGGAGGTGAGAAAGAAAGGAGATAAGAAAAGAGGGAGAGATAAAGAGATGGAGACAAGAAAGAGTGCATGAAAAGAGAAAATAAAACAAAATGCTGCTGCTCCTTTTTAAATGATGTCATCATTAGATGTGGCCTCCTGTCACCTTCCTCTCTGAACCAGTCATGCCGCTTTGTAACCCTAACTAAAGGGTCTTTGCTTCGCCGCTGTATGGCTGCAGCCTTTGGGAGGGAGCTGTCGCTTATCAGCTGAACTTTGCTTTACTAGGTGCAACACCAAATGCACCATAAATGCACAAAAATGGAAACAAACATGAGCAGTCAGACAGACGTGGGCTTGATTTAAAAGCTCTTATCATCTAGAAGGTTAACAGGAAGCATGCACAGGTTCAGCCCATGGTGGAGGGTTTCATTACAGCACAGGTTTACTGTATTTCAGTGTGGAAGATGGGTCCTTTGTAGGACTGAATATTTGAATAAGCATGTGGCTTTTTATTTGCATGTTTTTACGGGCAGTGTGTGTAACCGCAGCTCGTATTAAAATAGGTGGAAACAAAGGGAGGAGTGTCATTAAATAAGGTCCCTGCGAGGATGACAACATATTCTGTGTTGCTCCCAGAGAGGTATGGAAAATGTTTAAGATGTGGGATAAATAAACAAAAGACACTTTATGGATTTTACTTGGAGACAGAAAGCAGATTCAATAGAAATAAAAAGAGATGCATTACATATGAAACAGAATAATGCAAAAATGAACTGGATATGAATGATGGCTTAGATTTTTTTATTTATTTTTTTTTCTCCATTAAATTTTAATACAATTTAAAATGCAGAGCTGAGTGAAGCAAATGCAGTATGATTTGTTGGCCTATACAGTGATGAATAGGTGATTATTGGAAAAATGTTTAATTTACCCATCTGTTGTTTTGTATATTTAATTTTTGGATGCATATATGTTAACATCAGTATGGCTGATGTTGGACATTTTTAAAACTTGGTATCTTTCTATAACTAAAACTGAGCATATATTAAATTAAACATGAAGTAATATTTTATATGTAGTTGAGCTGATAATGGGGGTCTAATATCTGTGGAGAATGCTCCCTTGTGGGCTTCTTCTTGAACAAAGTTTGAACAAAGAGCCCCCCCCCCAACACACACACACACACACACACACACACACACACACACACACACACACACACACAAGCTATGTCAGGCAGCCGAAAATCACAACATTGCCAAAACGTTTTTTTTCCCGACTATGTAAACGCCCCAGTTCTTTTAATGATTCATACCCCCAGATGTTGTCATTTATTATGTTTCCTCTTTGTGTTCATATTTCTGGCTAAACATAAAAAAAAAAAAGTTGATTTTAATTAATTGCAAATTGGCAATTCCTCCACCTACTGTACTTTGATTTTACTTTTGGCCTCTCTGCAACTTAGGGAAAACTTGGAGAAGACAAAAGGGAAGTTTTAGAGAGATTAATGCTTAATGCATGTGTAGTTATATCTGCTTTATGGTCAGTATTTTTTTTCCAAATATTGACTGTCTTCTCCATATTCTGTTACATGTTATGTTTGGGGAGCACCTTTTTTTTCTCATCCCTATGATAGTCTGACACCTTTAACAGTAAGATCCCACTGAGGATTTGGAAGCTCTCCAATGGGGACCAGTTCATGGAGAAAATGCTAAAATAGGCTGCTGGAACTTTCTTTTGGGTTAGTCAGAGGCACTTCAGATGATGCACGGTGTCCTTTGACTCCCATTTAACATGAAGTTGTATTAGAGGTAGATCAGTATGTCATCTGGCTGATAGTTTTGGATGATATATGCATTTTTATTTCCTCATAATGGCTGATGCTTCCTCTATCTGCATACTTTTGTTATTTTCTGTTTCATTTGTTAGTTTTTTGCTTACATTGAGAGTTGTGTAACTTATATTTTTCATGTCCAGTCATATGAAAAAGTTTGGGCACCCCTATTGATCTTATTTTTATTTCTAAATATTTTGGTGTTTGCAACAGCTGTTTCTGTTGATGGACACAGTAATATTTAAGTATTGAATTGAGGTTGTTTGGACTAACAGAAAATGTGCCGTATGCATTAAAACAGAATTTTCATATGACTGTAAATGGAGGAATGAAAAGTGACATCAGCTTCAAGAATTGGCGCCAAAAAGTTGGCAGCACAGATATGGGAATTTTAGTACTGACGTCAGTATAATCAGCCTTAAAAAAAGCTATCAGCTGACCTTTAGTTTTATTTTTTAAAGTCAGTTCTGAGAAAAGTTGGATCTCCTGGTGTTTTTTTTTTTTAGGGAGACATCAAAAACCATGCTTGTTAAACATTGCTTACATATCCCCTTTCAAAGCCATACAGAAGTTCCTGTGAGGTACTCAGTAGTGAAAGGAGAACCAGTGCAGCGTGCATAATAGTGGTGTCATGTGACCAAAAGTTGGTTAGAAGCCATGTAGCAGTAATTTGTACAGCAAGCGGAGGGTGCAAAGGTGTGTTGAGGTGAATGAATTTATGAACCGGTGTAAGAAATGAAACAAATTCAGTTCTCTTGTTTTATCTGTTGAAAAAAAGATGCACCAAATCTGCATTTTGTCGTATGTTTTGTAAATTCTAACTCTTCCAATACTGATGTTAAATGATTTTTGTTTAAGAGCTTCAATATAGGAACATAAATTCATTTTCAATTGTATTTTCTAGCCTTCCTGCTGATAACATGAAACATTTGGAGACTTTAGTCATATGAAAACCAATGCAAATTATAAAACCTCTGTATAATTGTCTAAACTTAACAATAATTATAATTCAGTTGTTCTCCAGTAGGATTGTTCCTGCATTTTTTTACAAACTCCTTCCAGACTTTAGAGACGTTTCATTGAAGATTCCCTTAAAAAAAATCTTATTAGAATTTATTTAACCCTTGCCTGTATTTTCTGCCTCTTCCGCCTGTTGAAGTTTTACATTAACCAAGTATGAATCGACACAATCATGCTTGGGTGTAGTTTTTTTTATAACTTCCTTCCTGTTAGCCATCTCCTCTGCTTAGCTTTCCGTGTCACAGAGTCCTTTTTAGATAATTTGACGTTTGGTCCAGCAGGCGTTCTGCCAGCTCCGACTTCCCCCAGCAGAGTGGCTCCCTGATGGAGGGTGAGCGGTGGGTGAGCAGGGCCACTCTCACACATCAGTCGCACAGAGCATGCAGTCACAGAGTGGATCATGTTAAACACAAAGGCACAAAAAGGAACAGTTATCCATCAGGGATCCCTTCCATCAGCCTGACTGCTCAGTCATGAAAACAGTTGGAGCAGAAACGAGTAGACAGACAGTCCAGCTACAGCTGCACGTTCTCTATGCAGGCCTGCATGCTGTAGACAAACACTTGAAAGGATCTAGTCTGACATTTCAGGATGCATTTTAATTATGGCTTTTAATAGTCGGCACTTCTTAGAGACAAAGAGAGGAATTCATCTTTTCTCTCGATAGACAGATCAATGGAAATCATTCCAAAGTGGCGCATGGCTCCTATCTGCATGTCTCCAGTGATGCAATGCAGAAATGTGTGCTCATTTATTCATGGTTGCTTAACTAAAACAAGAGGAAATTATGCTTGTTATAAAAGCCCTGCAGATGCTTTTGTGTGCTAGATCTACGTAGAGTAAAGCTGAACAGCATGCAGACTCATAAACAGGCTTCATGTTTTGTAAACTTGCTCCACTTCCATAATCCTTTCTTCTATAGATTTCAGGCTCCTTTTATCATTTGCATGTTTTTGCCTTCCTCTGCATTTTTCTGCATTCAAATCTCTCTTGGATTTTCTTTTGTGTAAATCTGGATCCCTTAAGCCCGTGGATAAATTACCATGAACTAAATGAGTCATCCCAAAACGTTCTGAGCCCTGGCCGTGGGGGATAGTAATCTTTTTTCAGTGGGAAACGGAGAAGAGACAGAGTGAAGCTGCAAGGCGGGCGGCTGAAAGAGGGGGGGAACTAATCAGAAAGCAGGCAATCTCAGCCTCATCGGTCAGAAAGAGAGAAACTGGGGCAGAATCCTTCAAAAATATTCTTAGCCGGACAGTTTATGGAAAAGTTTAGAGGATTTTCTCCTGATTGTTCCTTGCAAGTTGTAACATGAATGTGGTCAGGGTTAATTTTTCTCACGGTGTGTGAAAGGGTGGTGTTCACACATGGATGTGCATGAGCCTGAAACCCCGCGGATCTTCAGTGGGTGGAATCGGGGCGGAAATTCAACATGGCAGGCAATTCTACAAGAGATTCTGCTGCATATTAAAAACAGATGCTACACAACAAATGTGGGCTCAGGGCTGCAGGATTTAACATGATGCTAGTTTACACACATTGGCTGTGGTCGAGTTGAAACAACTTTATTTCGTCCATTTTAGAGAGCTAACCACTTATGAAAATGGAGTTTTACTGGAAGCGCTAATAACATTCAATCACTGCCTTGGGGTTTCTGAGCTTGGCTGAAAACAATGTCAGTTGCTGCTTGTGAGATTTATTTATTTATTTTCAGCATTTTTACATTAGCGGTCTGAATTTATACAAGGTGCATAGGGATCTTGATTTTAAAAAAGCGCTGTTTTGGCTTGGTTACTGTTGTCATGTTGAACGTCATGAGGAAGACAGCACCTGTTTTAAGTCAGTTTTCCCATGACTATAGGTGTTAAATTATCTACCGAGGCTTAGGCATTGTTCATTGGATATTGTTTAACTCTAATGCATTGATTTTATAAGGATTAAATTATTTTCTAATTTAAGGGGAAAATTAAGTGCAAAATTCTGGAACAAGCGATATTTTTGGACAGATTGTTGAATAAATTTTGCTGCAAATTGTTCCAATATTTAGTCAATATTTAGTGTCATTTTAGCCCAATAAACTCTAATCTATAATGGATTTATTTTTTACTACATTTGTGAGACACTGGACTGTCAATGATCGGATGGTAATCAAATCTACATGTAATAAAGTTTGAAATGTTTCAATTTGTAACGAATTGATATAAATTAGACTTTATTAACCGAGCAGCACTTTAACCTGTCTTATCTTCTAATTTAAGTGCAAAATTCCGGAACAAGCAATATTTTTGGTAAGATTGTTGAATACATTTGGCTGCAAACTGTTCCAATATTTAGTCTTGGGTAGAAAAGCGTTATTTTAGCCCAATAAACTCTAATTTATAATCTAGGATGTGTTTTAAAATGCCTGCCTATGCTTTTTATTCTCCAACATACACAATTTGATCATTGACTAAAATGGCCTGATATGTTTATTTAATTTAAAATCCCCTGGCAGGTTTATTTACTGCACAATTCTGAAACTAAAATACAAATACAGCTCAAATATCCCTGGTATGCTAGTTTTACCTTAATCTAATGCTGCATTGGGTAGATGGGGCCCTATGAAATATGTTTAATTTCTTCCCAAATTCTTTTCTGTTTTTCCCCCAAATTCCTCTTTTTTCATTTTAATCATTCTGTTTTACACTTTTTTTCCCCTCAATTTCATATTTTCATTCCAACTATATCCATTAACCCTTTAGTTTGGATTAGGAAAACTACAGATTATTGCCAATAATCCATGAATAATTACTAACGATATTGTTCTCCTTACAAAAATGTTTTGCCAAAAATCGCATGACTGAAAAAAATATATTGCAATAGTATAAGACATGCAAAGACCCGGTCCGCTGACGGGTTTGCAGGCATGTGTGGCTCGCGCTAGCTTTCTTTTCTCTGTTTTTGATGCNCTTTCATATTTTCATTCCAACTATATCCATTAACCCTTTAGTTCGGATTAGGACAACTACAGATTATCGCCAATAATCCATGAATAATTACTAACCATATTGTTCTCCTTACAAAAATATATATTGCAATAGTATAAGACATGCAAAGACTTTTACATAAAAAAAATAACTTCTTTCATTGTGGTGTGTGTGGTGTCAGCCTTGGTATGCTGATCGACCACCCAGGGTAGCACCCTCTTGGTTGCAGTACTTTATCAAAAATAGACGAAGCTTTCTTATTTTTTTTCCTCATGGAATTTCAGATTCCTCACACATGACAACAAAATCTTCAATAAACTCTTGAAGTGCTTCCGCTGACGGGTTTGCAGGCATGTGTGGCTCGCGCTAGCTTTCTTTTCTCTGTTTTTGATGCGAGTCCTTGACTTCAAGTGGTCTTCACGTGTTCTTATCCTTCCAGTCGACCGTGTGCAACCGTGACAAAACTCCCAGATAAGTTGCTCTTCAGATTCATAAAAGTCACAGGGATATTGTTCTGTCCTACACTTTGCAGCAAGTATAACATTTTTTTAATTTTCTGGATGACTTCGGTGCTTCTGCAACATGGCCGACCTACTTTTTCTTTTCGGTTGTGGAAACAAGTGCCCGCCCCGCATGACCATATACGGGAGCAGGCAGAGCACAAAAGACTTTATATACATACTACTCTTTGCAAAAAAAGAGTGAATTACGTGTTCTCTAATGCATTCTATTTGATTTGCTAAATTCCGTGATTCCATCCGCGTTTTTCCGGTTCACAGAAATCATAGGGCGCTAGGTAGATGCTTTATCTCCACCGATGATCCACACACCTCGGCATGCTGAGTGCTTAAAATTACCCCTTGTTTACTTTCTGAATAGATCGGCTCTTTTTTTTTTTTTCTTTTTTTTTGTTTATGTTTTGCCAAATTAGGGGAACTCGTTAAGCACTGAACCTTCATAACTTTCTATATTTAGATGCAGGTAAATGCTTGTTTACTCTTTTTTTTTTATTTTTTTTTTATTTTTTTTTTTTTTTTTTATGCGTCTCATCAGAGGTGACAGAGCTGGAAACTGAACAAAAGTATTTAAATGATTAGAGCTTTAAGACATGTTTTCTGATATGCAATCAAGCGTTCTATGAAAAAGCAGTCTGACATGAGCTGAAGATTGAACTGAAATGAAGAGTGCACATGCTTTATTGTTTGGGGGGAGTGAATGAAGGAGGGATTTCACAGTGGGTTTGGAGTGTTGAAAGAAAAAGGTTTTCAGGAAAGCTGCCAAGCCGCCTAATTTACTGCAGAGATAATCTGGTCTGACTGAAATGGAGCTCCTTCTAGAAGGTTATTGTTTTCTTATCATAACCAGTTCATTTCCTTTTTTTATTAGAGATTTATTTATTTATTTTTTGTTTCAGGCACATGACTTGATTTTAATGACCAGCTTTTTAAAATGCAATTTAAGGATTCTGATATGGCAAATGGGATCTGCATGATTGGCCTTCATTTTGATAAAAGATCGAACATTAAATACTCGAACAGATTGTCCAGATCTTGCCTGATTATAGTGTTGTAGCTAAAACTCCTCACAAAACCTTTCTGTTGAATTGGCTCCTGATGTGTCTCTATTTTGTGGTGATTTGCACTCTGTTGTACTGTCCCTTATGCTGAATCTATAGAGATAAGCAAAGGGAATCTGATGTTTTTATTCCAGAGGAGTATTTTATGTTGCAGGGTTTCTGCAATAGGAAATAACCTTTTACCTAAACAGTTTGTCTTGCATTAGAAGTTACATTTAATGTTGCAAAACTCAGTCCAGCAGCAAGCCTTGCAAATGAGTAATACTGCCTCCTGCTGGACACCAATCATTCAATAAAGTTTGTTTTTCCAGAACTTGCATACACCCAGAATACTTTAATAATGAGATTAAAACAGATAAATTACTCACAAATATCTTGCAAAGGTAAATGATCCATTTAAGGCTTTTATTTAGTGTAATTATGATGGAATAGAATATAAATATGATGGATTTTATAGTTTTATAACAGAGACCCTCTGGTCACACAGAAATCACCTTAATGGTTTAAAACATCTGCAAATGTTCTCTGGCATCTAAACGCTCTGTCAGACTGGATCAGTAGGTGGTCCAAACATGGAGGAGACTGCTGACTGGACTGGTGTACAGAAGACATCATCACTGACACACTGGACAAGGGAGAGAAGCCAGTAAAGACCATTGCTAAAGACGCTGCTTGTTCAGAATGCTGCACCCAGATGTAATCTTTAAAAGACAAGTGGAAGAAATGAGTTTGGTAGGAAATTTGCTGCATCTTCAAGGACAACAAAGCCTTGATAGAATCAAACAAAATGGACATCTTGGTAAAATTCAAACTTTCAAAGGAAGTTATCAGAGCAACCTGGGCTTCCATCAGAGCTGCAGCTTGATCATCTTCATGCCATGTATTGAATGCATTAAAGGAACATACTTTTTGGAAACAGGACTTTTCAATTTCATTCATTTTAATTTTTAACTACATTTTAAGAGACTTTAGACTTAAGAGTTTCCATGATATGATGGTAATCAAATCTACCAGTAATAAAGTTTTTAAATGTTTCACCGAGCAGCACTTTAACTCATCTTATGTTCTAATTTGAGAGGTAAACCTGTCCAGAGGCTGTTAAAATACCAGCCTCTTGACAAACTTGACCAAATACATTTAAAGTTAATGTGTACTTTTCAAATTGAACTGCACTTGATTTAAATTGGTATTTCAGAAACATGTGTCCCTCATCTGTAACACATAAACAGATTTATTTCTCTGCTGCATTTGTATTTGGAAAACAGTACCTCACTCTCTCACAATCTCTCTGGAAAGTTTTAACAGTTTACTTAATCATTAGTGACCTCGATAAACTATTCAGTGTACCATTTATTAATTAGTATATATTTTTTTTACCTTTTTTTCTTGCTGTTTGACATTTTTGTTTGTGTAGCAGTAAAAACTAAGGCAAAACAAAATGCAGAGGGATTTCATAGAAAGTTATTTAGTTTGTGGATTGAGGAAAATGTTAATATGCTGCTGTTTGTCACATATTTCATTTTATTTTCTTATGACATTGGAGATGAAATATGTTTAGCGAGCTTATATTGGTTTAAACAGATTGAAGAGTGAAGGCGGTTTCCTAACTCTTCTAGTCCTTTTAGTATATTTAGAAGAATGTTGCATAAAAAGGCTTGTGAGTCACTGTTGCATTTGTTTACATTTTAGAATTTGTTCCTAGGAAAACATCCAAGCATCTTTCAAGTAATGTTAAACCTTGTTTTTTTTTCTTAGAGTTCTCTGCTTTCTTTCTGTAATGCAGTTCTGGCAGTTTGGAGAATGGGTGGAGGTGGTGATCGACGACCGTCTACCAGTGAAAGACGGGAAGTTGCTGTTTGTCCATTCTGCAGAGGGGACAGAGTTCTGGAGCGCTCTCCTGGAAAAGGCCTACGCCAAGTAAGCCTGTTGAACAAATCCAGATGATGTAGAATTATCTGTTATTGTTGTCTGTAGAAAATCTCCTTTCTTCTCTTTATTTTTTCCCCACCTAGCTAGTAGTAGGGATGTTCCATTCCACTTTTTTATTTCCGATTCAAACTTTGACAATTGACCGACACCAAGCATGAATCATATATACTTTTAGTACTTATTTAGTTGTGTGGAACATTAGAAAAGGTTTCATCCAGTGATTTAACCCAGAGAAAAGCAGCCATCAACAATAGATAAGGGAACAACTGGCTCTATCACACCATGACGATTTAGACCAGCGTATGCCTTAAGTACAAAAAATCTGGCAAAAACGCTGGCATATGTTGGATAAGTCATGGGTCAGTTTTGTATAATTTACGAGCACCCTGTACACATCAACATACGAAGAAAATTAAGAAATTTTGAGCGCAATCAAAATTTCTTAATTTTCCCAACGTATGCCGGGCGATGCTCATTAGTTACATACATTAAGTGTAAGATACTCATAAGTTGTGGCATCTAGCTTATCCAAAACCTATGAATAACGTGCATAACTTACCAAGAACTTATCTCCAATGCATATCAACGTATTTGAAGTGTTCCAGACGACCACTGAACGTGTTTCTAACTTACAGCTACTGTTTAATGGCAAATTGGAAGCGTTTTGGTTAAAAAGTGAATTCCCAGGAGGAAACTGTTAGTTCTTTTCCAGATATCCCCCATCATAGGGTGAGCGAGAAGATGAGTGTGATGCAACCACAACCCCTTTATTTCTCTTTTTTTTTTTTTTTTTGTTTCTTTATAATGCGATCAAATCGATCTTTTTATGCAGACCGGGCGCCTCTGGGCACATCATTGTTCCCCCCTGAGGGCATTGGCTTGTGACATTTCATGGGCATTAAGCTGCTGTGCGTTCTACGTAGGTCAGGCTGTTGTTAGACATACGCTCTGGACTCATTATGAATACTCCATGTATACGCCCAAAATTAATAAAAAATACATAGACAGTTCATTGTATGCCAGCGTTTTAGAAGATTCTGGGACATCAGGTATACGCTGGCTCAATCATCAAGGTGTGACAGGGGCTTCAGCACACTTGTATAAGAGATTTTACACAGAGGGCCAATATAATCCAACATTAGTTTATTTTCACCTGATATCGGACTCAATCTGATATCGATATCAGATTGAGCATCTCTATGAAATGGGTTGGATCCCCATTACCTTCAGGGTAGACCTTTATGGCATACATTGTAAGAGGTGTTGGATGCTTTGCACCAAGTGTTTTGTCCATATTGAAGGTACCGGGTCAAGACTTGTTGAGTTTTGTAACATTTTGCTAATCTATTAAACTGACAACAAAATCTGCACCATTTGTACAAAATGTAATGGATTTTTGCACTTTGGTTGTTTGGGTCCAGTTCTGACCCCTATCTCTAAATAATGCTCCTGTAATCTAAATTCAATGGACAAGGCAATGTTCATTTAATCTTTTGCTGTCCAATTTAGATCAGTCTGTGTGAAATGTTGCCTCAGTGTTCTGTTCTGGGCCGATGGGAGTGGTACCGGGTGCGGTCTTCTACCGCTGTAGTTCATCCGCTTCAAGGTTCAACACGTCATACATATTCAACACGCCTTTGTTGAGACAAGTGATTTTGGAAAATTACACCTTTCTAGAACCAGTTTGTTCAACAACAAGCCATCTTTATGCACATAATGAACGCTCTGAATCTGCTGTTACCGGGGGCCGTTCTCAGTAAATCCTAAATATTGTTTTGCTTTAAAATTTCAGTAGATTAGCGAGATCTAAAATATTCAGACTAGCTGCATTCTTAGACTTGGACAGATTTATTCGTCATTTGGTCTACACAAGTGTAAAACAAAAAGAAATTTCATTTGGAACAGCTCTCTGGACAATTTCATTTTTAAAATGAAGCAATGAAAAATAGTTTTAAAAAAAATTCAATGCATTCAATGTCTTATTCCCTTCTTCTAGGTCTACCTTATTAATACACTTGAGTGCCTTGAGTTCTCATCTACGTTATTGAATAAGTTGGTATTTGTGAAAAGAACAACTGAACAGGTGTACCTAGTGAAGTAGCCTGTATTTCTATTTTGCACCAGATAAAGCAGCAACTAATCTTTTTGCTGGTATGAGCAATTTTATGCCGTGAGAAACGGAAATAAAATATCTACTACTAAGGTTACAGTTTACTGTTTGCAACCTTGGAGAGATTATTTAAGATAATTTAAAGATCTTGGGCTTTTCTTTACTCAATACATGCAGCTACATACAACTCATAAGTGGAAAAAAAAGACCAGACCTTGAATTGTTCTACTTAAAAAAAGAAAACAAAAAGTATAGAAAAAACTGAATTGACTGACTGGGGAATTTAACAGCTCTAGTAGGACACCTAGTGGTTACCAACTATAATAACTTGTCAACGTTGAGTTGTGATGGCTCAGTCATTTTACCATTTGTTTGACAGGCTGTCAAACTTTAAACTGTTTTCTTTTTCTGGCTGAATTTGCGGTGTTTAAGAATTGATTGCTAGATTTTCAAAGTAAAAGATGCCTACAAATTTTTTCCCCCCTTAAGAATAAAGTCACTCAGATTTTCTTAATATCACAAATCTAAGAATCATTTACAAAATCTTCTTCCTACATTCAAATCTCAACCATGAAGTTGAAGTCTTGGATATACAAATGTAAAATTCCTTTAGGGATCATGTTTGAAATATTTGAAGCATTCTGCAGGGGTTGGATAAATGAGAGCTGCAGCTGCTGCTGCAGTAAACAGCTGTGATGTCAGTTGTACTATTGAAATACAGCATTGTTCATATAATGGCTACCAAGGCTAGGGTTTCCCCTTATAAATGTTATGTAAGCACCATCAGTTACATGTTCATATATGGTACTTTGCTAAACGTTGAGTGCTACAACTATAGTTGATGTTAAAGCTTTAACATTAATCACACGCTGTACAGTACACTGTTTGTAATGCTATGAACCCTCGTCTCCTTGGAAACCCACTCATGTCCCGGACCTGTTCTCTTCAGATTAAATGGCTGTTATGAGGCGCTGTCAGGTGGGAGCACGTCAGAGGGCTTTGAGGACTTCACCGGTGGAGTGACGGAGATGTTTGAGCTGAGAAAAGCGCCTTCGGACCTCTACAGCATCATCAGCCGAGCCATTGAGAGAGGATCCCTGCTTGGCTGCTCAATTGATGTCAGTACTGGTCATTCATTTATCTGCAAATGCAAAAATGTACTAAAGTTTGATCACATCATTTAGAAAGTGCCTCATTTATTGATTTCTTTTTTTTTTTTCATTAAATGTTATGAAAATGCAGTTCATTTCTTGCAGATGCAGTTGTATTGATCCTAACCAGGAAGTCTTATTTAGATTAAAGCCTCTTTCACAAAGAAGGAATTGAAACCATGCATATGACCATAAACCAATATGAAGTATCTATCAATGAGTCTAGATTAAAGCCTTAAGAATAACATTCAAACTGAGTGAAAACTTATCTGGAACCAGGCTCAGTGTGAGCGGCCATCTGCTGAGGCCAACTGGGGTTCAAGGAGACGGAAGCAGAGATGCAAAATGCAGCTGGAAAAGGCGGCCCCGTCCAGGAAACACACAGCCAGGCAGACGAGCTCCGAGCCAGCTCCCATGTCAGAGGAGGAAGAGAGCACATCCAGTCAGTCACGATCGTTCTCCATGCTGCAGCCCTTCTAACAGCATTAGCTGTTGGCCTGCACCAAAACAAAATAAAAAACTACCTCTTTTTATTTCAACATGCTCTCTACCCTTTCAAGAAAAAAGCCACAGTTTGGACAAGATCAGTCTTCGACAACAACAAAAAAAAAAGATGAATTAGTCACTCCTCTGGACCAAAATCCTTCATGAGATTTGTTTTGAACTGGTGTTTATTATTAATACAAATACTGCTGTACTCCTCTATGAGAGATCATTCTTCAAATAAATCAAAAGCTATAACAAGTAATTTCAGAGCGATCAGATGCTAAAGTAGTTAACAAATTTTAGTTAAAACCACAAGAGGGCAGAGACGCGTTCAAAATGGAGGTAGGGAGGAATTCTGTGCATTTAAGGCTTTTGATCAGGACCTTTATTTGCAGACAGGGAGCATTGACCTTCCCAGTGAAGGACACACTATCTGCTCAGTTTGTCTTCCGGTACTTTTTTGTTTGGGTATGACGGGTTAGCCGTCTGGCAGAAAAAGGAAAGGTTGAACTTTTCTCACACATGATGAAATGTTGAATCACTGATCTCAATGTTCTTTTGCACAATAGCAATGCTAAAAGGGCATCACAGCAGTTCTTCACATGTATAAAGATCTAAAAATGTATGGATATGTATGATCTAGTTTTTGTTTCTATTTACTCCAGTGCTAAAGCAAAACTTGATATGGTGTCTGTCTGCATCTTGCATCACATGCACTGCTGGGTAATTTAACCAAACATTAACAGATTTCCTCGCTCTAGATAATGTGTCAGTAGTGATACATGGACCATGTCAGCGACCTTTCAAAATCCATGCATTGCATTGTCTCCTCCACAGATCACCAGTGCATTAGACATGGAGGCCGTCACATTTAAGAAGCTGGTGAAAGGCCACGCCTACTCGGTGACTGCTGTGGAAGAGGTGAGCATGACGGTTTGGAAACAAACACAAATGCAGTGATTGTTTGTTTTTCTTACGAAAATGCATGAACTTTACCTGCAAAATAGAGCAAGTTATGAAAGCTATGAAAGAGTGATACAATCTAATTTTTCCTCTTACTTTGTCCCTACATGAAGAGCATGTGCATTCAGATCACTATGCAGTCCGTTACTTCCTGTTTCATGCAGGTTTAGTCAGCTTTGTGGCTTTAAAGCAGCTGTTGGTTTTAGGAGCATGCGCTCCAGATGTGGTTAGCGTTTTGCATTAGGAACATGAACCGTTTCTTTTCCTGAAGGTGGTGTACAGAGGAAATCTGACCAAGCTGGTTCGCATCAGAAACCCCTGGGGGGAGGTGGAATGGACCGGGCCCTGGAGTGATGAGTAAGGTTTTCCACAGACAGGGGGGTCATCTTTTTGTTTTTTGTTTTTTTCGTTTTTTGTCGCTAACATGGTTTTGAAGTCTGCAGGGAATTAATTTTCTATACAAAGCATGTTTGATATTTATTCACTCTGAATTTTAACCACTGAAGTTATCCCCCACAATGCTGCTTTAATAGTAGATGTGTAGTTTTAGGTGAATATACAGTATTCTTATGAAAATAAAGACCATGTTCTCATCCATTTTTAAGGATCCTGGGAGGAATAAGCATCTTTTTTTTCATTTTTTAAATCCCGAGGCCACAGGAAGTGATGGACTTTTTGTTAAAAGTTCACAAAATCTCTGATCCTCTTAAAACAATCCAAACTGAAACTAATCTCTATGGCGTACCTATTGCAGAATTCTAAGTACCGTTTATTTATGCTCTCTTGTTAATGAACTCAGCTCCAGAGAGTGGGACTCCGTGGATCGCTCAGTCAGGGCTAAACTTCAGAACCGCAGTGAAGATGGGGAATTCTGGTGAGTGTGAGATCATTGCGATTTCCTGCTTTTAGATTTGATAATTAAAAATTTTTAAATAAATAAAATCAAGTCATTATAGCCAGGTCTTTTTCCATTTCCCAGGATGTCCTTCAGTGACTTTCTACGAGAGTTCACCCGTCTGGAGATCTGCAACCTGACGGCGGACGCCCTGCAGCACAGCCAGATGAAGAAATGGAACACGTCGCTCTTCGGGGGAGAGTGGAGGAGAGGCAGCACGGCCGGAGGCTGCAGGAACTACCCAGGTACTGAGCTGGAGGGATGCACCTGGAAGCAGGGGCGGAGATAGATGGGGGAGGCAACAATTTGCAAGAAATGGTTGGCCACCCCAACCATTTTGTCCCTCAAATATAGATGATGGCAGCAGTAAGACTCTCTAGTGGAATATTCAAATCATTTGAATTTTTCATATCTTAACATTTACTTGACAACAAAAACAGTGTGGTTAAATATGCA
>NW_015152003.1:11376-40194 GCF_000732505.1 Cyprinodon variegatus | reverse complement strand
CTGCCTGGAAGGTAGCAGAAGACACCAGTGATCAGGTAGAAATGGAGGGAGGAGAGTTTAACTTCGAACAATCCAGGAAACAAATAGTTCTTCTTAAACCTCCATATTGTCACGTCAGAGTCTCATGGGGTTAAATTTACCAGATGGAGAATAGTAAATGGTTCTTTTATTGTATGATGTATGAACATTATTATTTGGGTGAGAAGAAGCTGTTGTAGAGCGAGGCGGGGAAGGTTTGGATTGTTTTCTGGGAGGAATGTGAACCAGTGACTCTTATTTAAACCCCAATTAATGACACAATGCTCTGCTGCCAAAAGATTTTTGGAAACTCTCCATCCACACACGCTTCACGGGTTTAACTGTTCTTTTTTTTTCTCTTTAGCAATGATTTAGATGACAAACTCTTTTCCTCTAATTGAAGAAATAATATGTGATATCTGATTTGTATTAGATTTAAAATTTTATGTTTATCCAGGTCATTATTTAATATTAAGATGAAGCAACATTTTTAAAAGATTTCTAATTCTTTTTTAATGCTCTTGTCTGCAGCAACATTTTGGTTGAATCCTCAGTTTAAGATCATGCTACAGCACCCAGACACCCCCGGCAAGCCAGACTGTAGCTTTCTGGTCGCCCTCATGCAAAAAGACCGCAGGAAGAAGAGACGAGAAGGCAAAGATATGGAGACCATCGGGTTTGCTCTGTATGAGGTCAGTGGTGGTCCACACAAATCATGTTTCCTCTTTGTTTTTTGAATGTCTAATATTCTTTTTGTGTTTTTCTTTTTGTTTTACAGGTTCCAGATCAGGTACATTTCTATAGTACATATATAATATTTATTTTGTCACTTTTTTGCATCTTTTTTTTCAAACCATGCCATAAATGCCCATAGGAATAAAACATACTTTGCAACCTGTAATCCTCTTAGTATGCGGGGAGCTCGGGGGTCCACCTGAAGCGGGACTTCTTCCTCACTCACGCCTCCAGCGCTCGATCGGAGCAGTTCATCAACCTGAGGGAGGTCAGCTCGCGCTTGCAGTTGCCGGTCGGGGAGTACATCATCGTCCCCTCTACCTTTGAGCCCAATAAAGAAGGAGACTTTGTGCTGAGGGTGTTCTCTGAAAAACCTGCTGGTTCTGAGTAAGAAGAGTTTGATGAAATTCAGCTGACATTCCAGTGCCTGTTATTATATAATGAACCGAGTCGGTTGGCATCAAGATTTTAATCTATTTAGACTCCCAGTTAGGCTGTTTGCATTTATAATTTATATCTTGGATGACTTTAAATGAAGGGTTGAAAACTCACAACTGGAAGGATTTCTACAGTAAAAGAACAGAAGAATATAATTTAATTGTATCAGCCATAAAACAACTTCCATCCGTTTTCCATCACGCTTATCGCAAGTGGGGTCATGAGGGGTGCTGGTGCCTATGTCCAGCTGTATACAGGCGAGAGGTGGGGTACACCCGGGACAGGTTGCCAGTCCATCTCAACGCTGATACAAACAGGACAAACAACCATTTACACACACACTCACACCTAAGGACAATTTAGAGAAGCCAATTAACCTAACAGTCATGCTTTGTGACTGTGGGAGGAAGCCGGAGTACCCGGAGAGAACCCACGTATGCTCAGGGAGAACATACAAACTCCATGCAGAAAGACCCCGGGTCGGGAATCGAACCTGGAACCTTTTTGCTGCAAGGCAGCAGTGCTACCCACTGTGTCCTTGTGCAGCCAGAAACCATTAGAATGAAAAAATTAATTAAATTAAATAAAATAAATAGAAAAAAAAACATAAAACAACTTTAACTAGAAAATCGAATAATTTTAAGGAATATTAGGTTTGTATAGAAAATATGTTTTATTGGATTAGACGTAACATGCAGCTGTTAAAATAAGACTTTAGATATACAACAAATGAACAAACAAATATAAAGACAAAATTAATTAATGCTCTTATTTACAATTGAATAAAAAAGTTAATGTTTTTGCTGTCAGAAGCCAAATTAAAGATGTCAATAATGCATCAAAATAGACAAGAATTTAAGGCATGACGCAACTTATTAGGGTTTAAAGCAGAGGTGAGCTTTTTCCAACGTTTTTCCAATTTAGGTTCCTTTTTTAATAGTAATAATTGTACTGCTAAATAGAACTATGTAGGATATTTGTGTTAATGGGATTGATCTGTTTTTACCATGTTTCAGTTGAAATCAGTTTAATATGATGTTTAAAAATAATTGCACAATGTTTGCTTTTGCATTTTGAAATTAGGTTGGGGAATGAGAGGGGAAAAATGCTAAATCCAAGAATTAAGGTTTTTCTTCAACTGACATTTTTACCATGTTAAACGACCTAAATTATTTCATAAATGAATTCTGGTTTCAGCTTCAGGTTTTTCTGAATTGTGTCTTGCCAATATCAAAATGAAATAACAAATGTTTCCTCTTTTGCTGTCAGGGAGCTTGATGATAAAGTCGTTGCAAACCTTCCTGAAGAGGTGGGAGGATGTGTTTAATACATTAAACTACAAACTTATTTAATGTACTTTATAAAGTCTAATTAATGTGTTTGTTTGTGCCTCAGCCTACAGTTGATGAGAGCCGGATTGATGCCAGCTTCAAGAATCTCTTCCGGCAGCTGGCAGGACCTGTAAGCTCACTATAAAACTCTTTAGCTTGTTCTTCCAATATTTGTTGCTGTGAAAACCTTGTTTAATTCATCTGAATTTTCTGGTCCAATAGGACATGGAGATCAGCCTCAATGAACTTCAGACCATCCTGAACAGGATCATATCCAAACGTTAGTGATTTTTGGGAAAAAGGCATTTTTATTTTATATTTCTGCATCTCTCCTGTCATATATCTTATCCCACTCTCATTTTTTATTACCAGATCAGGACCTGAAGACAGATGGCTTTTCTAAAGAAGCTTGTCGCAGTATGATAAACCTCATGGACGTATCCTTGAAAACTGGAGTTCTTCTTTCTTTCTTGGTGGATTAAGCTGCCTGGAACTTTGGTTTTCTTTTTTACACCTTTTAAAATCCCAGATTTTCCTGAACTTTGTAACTCAGGTGGACGGAAGCGGGAAGCTTGGGTTGACGGAGTTCCATGTTCTCTGGGAAAAAATCCGACGATACCTGGTGAGATTCAGCACCATTGACTAAATCACTGGTCTAAATGGCAAAAGCTAGGAATCAAATGTAATACACAGTGGATTGTTAAAGCATTCATATCGCATGAATTGTGCAACCATAATTTAGATTTTTTTTAATGAAAATTGGATCTAATAGATAAGAAAAACTTGCATAATAATTTTAAA
Source organism: Cyprinodon variegatus (assembly GCF_000732505.1). Lineage (NCBI taxonomy): Eukaryota > Metazoa > Chordata > Actinopteri > Cyprinodontiformes > Cyprinodontidae > Cyprinodon > Cyprinodon variegatus. The sequence goes on along the minus strand of NW_015152003.1, from coordinate 36,871 downwards.
TCGGGACATATGGTGCCCTGGTATGCTGTGTTATGCTGATGAAGATTCTCAGTCATCCAGGTCATAGGCATTCCAAAATAGTAAAAATGTGCCTGTCCCAAAAAAAAAAAGAAATTCCAGTGGATTTAAAAAAAAAAAAAAAATTTGGAATACCTCTGTTACTGTGGCAAAACAATGCAGCTCCAACTAAAACTAAATGGTTATTTCTATACAGAGTTTGCAAATGTAGATCCAATCTTGACTAGTTTACTAGATGCAACTAGTTTTTCCTTGATAAAAAAAAAAAATCCAAGTACCAATCAGAGTTTTATTTAGAGGGTATTTAGTTGATTTTTTTTTTTTTTAAATCCAGACCATTGCATCTTTGGTTGTATGTTTAGGGCTCTTGTTCAGTTGCAAGTCTTCCAGGACAGTCTTCAATTCAGTTCCATCCATCGTCTCCTCAGCTCTGACCAGCTTCACTAGCACTACTATTACGATTTGTATTTTTGTTGTTGTTGCCCTTTTCGTGCCAATTCTCCAGTCTTGCGAGAACTTTTCGATTTGGCTCAGTTTCAGCCTCATCGTGCGTCATGTAGCATACTGGGGGTAACGAGGGGCCATTAGCCCCTCACGACCACCTCCCGATGAGAAATCGTAAGGTCTGGAAAAAAAGATTGAAGAACATACTATGTGTGAGAACATACATAGTGAACTTTTACACACTGCTGTTTTGTCGTACAGTTTGAGCTGTGGCTCCGTGCAACGGTTAAAAATATTGCACAGTGTCTGCCCTGCTTTATTAGAAACATGCCCACAGCATGATGCTTCCACTATCATGTCTCACAGCAGTTGTTCAGGATTACTGAAAGGATTAGTTTTCCTCCTCACAGAGCATTCTGCAATTGATATAAGAGGGAAACATAAAAACATCAGAATCTTGTTTTTCTTTTTCTTCTTTCTCCAATAATGGATTTTAGACGATGGTTCCACCTGAGTTGAGGGTCTCTGCTGCTCTTCCAGCCACTTCAATGATTAATACTTTTCTTGCATACTTTCTGTTGGTAGATCATAAAAAATTATCCAAATACATGGAGATTTGTGGTAAAATAAAATAAAAAAATGGGGGTTAAGAGCAGTGAATGTATTTCCAGACCCCATAAATGAGACTTTTTGGTTAGCTTAAGGAAATCTAGGAAGAGATTTCTTTTTTTTTTTTGGGGGGGGGGCTTTTTGTTTGTTTACCTTTTGTGTGCATACAAGCCTTACAAGCATAACAAGGAATGAAGATCAAATTATTAAGATTTTCCATGAAATGGTGTTTGTATTTAGCAGAATAAACCAATCTATTTCAGACTCTCATCCATCAGTGCTACAGGGTATGAAAAACAAATGATGAAAATTTGTGCCTAACAATGAAAGTGTTGAAGTTCCTTTAAATTTGTGTTTTGAAAACTCTATTTACCGGTACTTTGATTTTACTATTATGTCTGCTTTTTAATGTATATTTTTCTGTCCCCCTGCCTCCATTTGCTTCTGCCATACCAGACTATATACAGACAGTTTGATTTGGACAAATCAGGCACCATGAACTCCTATGAGATGCGGATGGCCCTTGAATCTGCAGGTACTTCTCTGTTAAACTTTAATGAAAGAAAAGAGGGGGAAAAAACTCAACTCTGTGTTGAGGTCAGGCACATTTTAACCCTTTATTGTGCCATTTATCCTCTTTCGTTTTAGGTTTCAAGCTGAATAACCACCTGTTCCAGCTGATCATCCTGCGCTATACCGAGGAAGACATGAATATCGACTTTGACAATTTTGTCACATGTTTGGTCCGCCTGGAGACCATGTTCAGTAAGCCTAGTTTCTATCCCTGTGGTTTTAAAGTTGTTGCCAGGGAAAGTTGCTTCACTTTTTCCCAGAAAGAAGAACATGATCCGTTTTTCAGTTTATTTTTCACTAAAAACAAACAAAGAAAAAAAAATGTTAGACGTAATTGACTTCTTTTACTCTTCTTTCAACAGAAACGTTTAAAAACATGGACACGGATGGGGACGGGGAAATATCCCTCAACTTCTTTCAGGTAAAAGAACATTTTGATTGATATTTCTCATTTTTGTTAAGATATGTGTGATTCATTTCCTGTTTTCCTCATTCTTTAGTGGATTACCCTGACCATGTTTGCCTAGAAACGAGGGAACTAGATGAAGCACGTTCCGCTGCAGCTCCTGGCCCAGTATTCCCTGATTTTTCTTTACAAGTGCCTTTCCTCTTTCTGCTTCTCCTCTTCTCCAGGCTGCTTTCCGTTGAGGCCCTCTGATCCTAAAACAAACGGACTAGTCATTCCAGTGCCTGAATCAGAAATGTGCCAATTTTGTTGCTTGTTTCGCCAAATGAACATGGTTTACTTATTATAGCCTTGCTCACTCTGGGTGCCATTTTATTTTGTTTTTTTACCTGAAGGAATGCAAATCAATTACATGGGAATAAAACCAAATTATTGGTCGGGTCTAAGACGTTTTACTCTTTGCAGCACTTTTTTGTAATTCACAGAAAAATGTTTGACTTTAACATAACGTTGGGTTTAAAGGGATTAGGATTTCTTTTAAGACGATAATTCTTCACATGCTGGATTTTTCTTTTAGCATTAAGCCTTCGCGTTTGAAATGCTTACGAGTTCTCCCTCTAAAAAGAATACTTAACACCTATTTGGGGCTTTATGACATGTATGTTTTTTTTAACGCATGTAAAATGTGTTTATAGGCCGCACATCTCTTCCATGAGTTCTAGAGTTGTAGTAAAAGCACTCTAATTTTTAAAATGTCTTACCCATTTTTGATATTTTTTTTCAAACTCTAATAAAAGCATTTTGTTAAAAAATTTTTTGAGGTTTTTCACTGTCAGTTTTTGATGCGCTACTATTAGCTGTTTAGCTAATTAGCGCCTCCAGCGCTCTGCGACTCAGTAGTCTCTGTTATAAATTAAAAGTACAGCTAATTTTAAGTCGCTTTTAGTAAGAAGAAAATGTAAATGTCTTTTCTACAATAAATAATTGTCTGCATTTTGCTTTTGAAGGAATAGAGATCAGTTATAGCGCTAATAGCTAGCTAGAGCAGGGCTGAAAGTTAAAGTGATTTCATATTGCCTTTGTCAAACTTTTGTATAGCACTTTATATGAAAAAAATTATAAGCCCTCATTAATTTTTTTTTTTTTTACTGAAGCTGTATTCATCTAAAGTAAAAATTGGCACTTTAAAGATTTGAATGTAAAACTTAAGGTAAAAAAGTCCTGTTGTTCACTTTGTGTTCAAACAGATCATTTTGATGGAAAACAAGCTAACACTCTTTTGTAAAACTTCCAGACATCTATTTGAATAACTTTTAAAAATGAGACCATGATTTAATGGTTTATGAGATAAAGTTTGCATAAATGGATATGACATTTTTCATAATTGGAGTCGTTTAACCCGGCAGACATCTGCCTTTTTCTTAACTTTGCTACAGCTAGCCTGGAAAACTGACGTTAACTTAAAAAAACATCTCTGTTTTTGATCAGAGTAAAGTTGCTTGAACAGTAAAAATATACCTATATATTGGATCCAATCCATGTATCGGATCATTTCATCTCATTTTGAGTTATTTAAAGTCTGTTTTAAAAATTGTTCACTGCAGTTAATATACATATTAAGACAGAAAAAGTGCTGGATGACTGAATTTCCCCCCCTTTCTTTTTGAGGTTTTTCAGTGCAAGATGTAATTGTATTTTAAAATCTATGCTGAAAAAACTCAACTGGAACGCTTCTTTTATCCTCCTCTATCGTTTTTTTAATGATAGACATCAATGGTAATTCAAAGTCTGGACTTTTCCCTCAGTCTGGACAGCTGAGGGGAAAGACTTTCACAATATCCTAGTCCACTGGTGCATAAAGCCGACAAAATGAGAGCAAACCTCTCAAAATTACTTCCAGCATTTAATCTACAAACACAGAAAAATGTGCATAAATCTACAGCAGTGCTGCTGATTTAGAATTTTAATACTTCTTGTGCCATACTTGAAGTCCTGGATCAGCATTCATGCAACGTTACTGTGGCCTGGCAGTTTATGCAAACACATAGGTATTGCACTGTATCACAGAGAATGTGTTGTATTTTATATATCTTATCCTGTTTAGCTTTATCATATACCTGCTCATTATTATGCATGGCATTCCAGACTGTTCTGTAATATGTGGGGGTGGGGGTGTTGTACCTTTTTGTGACGGCTAGATTTTATACTCTGGGCAGGGGATAGATGTGTGCTTTCATTTTAAAGTTTATAATGAGTAAAAAAATGTGCAAAATGGATGGATAGTGTGTGCATGATGTGTCAAACGTAAAAATTATCCTCTGTGATCCGTTTTTCTATATTGGGAGCAAGATTTTGTGAGAGATTTACATATAAAATGTTGCAGCTTTTTCAGCATTAAGCCTTTGAATGTTTCATACATGCAACGGATTTACATGTTTGCCATTATAATTTTTTTTAATACAGTCTTTAAGTGGGAGAACAGAATTTGCGACCTGTCTCTTTAAGTCAAGAAAGCCAACCCCTTTACTTTGCATCATGTGCTGTGCTCTTTGACATTTGCAGCATACTACTTATGTAATGTTGTGTCAAGTTTACACAGGGCGAAATTCTGGGTCACTTTGAACTAATACATCATGCACCGTTATGGTTTATGTTTGAGCTTCTATACACACTTTGAAAATAAACAAGAGCCTTTGAATCCACCATCAATGAAGTCTTTCATTTTCTTAAAGTGTGAAAATAAGGTCATAATTATGGAAGAAATACCTAATTGAAACTCAACCTTTATCACTGTAGTATTATCTCAGAAAAAACCTATTCTATTTGTAATAGGATAGAGGGGAAAATGCCATAATATTGATTTTAATCCATTTTACCAGTTGTGAAGTTATTTATACACTAATCAGTACATTTTGTTCTACTTCTTTAACTCTTTCCTCTGATATTCTTCATGGTTGAAGTAAACCAATTAAATTTAGTTGATGTTGCGTCCAATTCACATGTCATTAAAAGGCACTTTAAAGAGAAATTTACCAGATGATACAGCCAGATTGGATCAAAGTTTTCTATCCAAGGGAAACCAGCTGATTGCATCAACACTTCAGTTATCCCTCACACCAAGCATACATGTAGGGACAGTGGAGAGGAAAACTCCCTTTTAACAGGAAGGAACCCCCAGCAGAACCAGGCTCAGTGTGAGCGGCCATCTGCCGATGCCGACTGGGGTTCAAGGAGACAGAAGCAGACATACAGAAAGAAGCAAAGATACAAAAGGCAACTGTCAACCAGCTCCACAGGCTGCCCTGTCCAGGAAACACACAGCCAGGCAGACAAGTTCTGAGCAGGCTTCCATGTCAGAGGATGAAAGAGAGCACATCTAGTTAGTCACAGTAAGAGAAACGGGACTTAACACTAAAAAATAGGCCAAGCTCCAACATCTAAAAACAATGTTGATGGCAGCAGCACAGCTCATATTTCTCTATAGGATGGTGTAACAGCAAAACGGGACCAGACCAGGTGAAACTACTATGATGAGAAAACGAGATATTAGAGAGAGAACTAACAAATATTGCTGCATGGGATAATAAATATATGATGATGAAAAGGGGTCCCCCATGTCCTCCAGCAGTCTAAGCCTATAGCAACATAACTATAGATATAGCTCAGGATAACCTGAGCCAGTCTATAAGCTTAATCAAAAGGGAAAGTTTTAAGCCTAGTCTTAAAAGTAGACAGGGTGTCTGCTGTTTTTACTAGTAAACCTGCAGATTGAGAGCGAAGTGCTCTGTTTGGGACATAAGGAACAATTAGATCTCTTATATAAGATGGAGCTTGGCCATTTAAGGCCTTACATGTGAGAAGAATTTTAAATTCTATTCTGGATACTGTTGCAGAGAAGCTATGATAGTAGAAATATGATCTCTCTTTTCAATTTTCAGCAAAACTCTGGCTGGGGACCAAGAGGAGCGTCCATTGAATAGATTGTTTTGAGTCCTGCAATCTAATGGTCTTTGCATCTCACCCCACTGGAATTTATTTCAAGTATTTTCTGGGTCTATTACCAGTTGATAAAACACCATGTTTGGATCAATGCCCAGCTGAAACGTCCAGTGATGAAGGATATCTACTTTTTTTGGTGGAGTCCACCAGATGTTTGTTTAAAATGTCCTGCTACATTGACGTTCATGATGCCCTGCACATGAAAATGGATTCCAGGGATTTTGAAAAAAAAAAAAAAAAAACAGACCTCAAGCATCATAACTCCTCCACTATACAACACTCTGATTTACTCTTCGTGGAATTCAATCCTCGTTTTACGTCAAACTCACTGGAGTGTTTGTTGTTTTGTCTCAGACCAAAGGCTGTGGTTTTAGTTTAAAGTCCATGTTTGGGCCACTGTATTAGGGCAGAATGGCGTACTACTGCATCACTCCTAAACAACCAAATGTTATCCGAACAGAAAATGCCACTTTTTTTTTGCTTTGAAGATTTTTTGACTAACCTCTCAGTTCATGAAGAGCAACATAAACCTTAAGATCCAATAAAAATATAATTATTTTTGCCGCCTGTCAATCTTAAAAATAAGGATAAACAAAAGATTAGGATTAGCTGATTTCAAAGCATAGGTTACCAAAAATGTTAAATCAACACAAAAAGAGAAATTTCTTTACCTTGTGGTTTTCTATTTTCATCTCAGTTTGAAATGTCCCTAACTCTATTATTTCCATCCAACATCCCAACCAATGACACAGACGAACTCAGCGTTTTAATAAATAGCACTTTTAGTTGCAACACCTTAAAAAAAAAAAACAAGCAGTAAAATACCTGGTACAATGTACATGTTTCAATCACATAATGTTAAGATTGGTACAGAAAATTTGTGATGATTGTTAAGTTAAACAATAGTTATTTTACAAGTTGATCATATAAGTTAGAACAAACATGCCTTTAAAAAAACACAAAAAAACAGAGAAGTGACTTATTGTGGAGCCACCCTTTAGGGGAATGTATGTCCTACACGTTACAGAGGCAAAGGTTTTGCCATATCATAGCAAATTTTAGACGCAGAAGGAGTCTACTTTTGGCAGTAATCTCCTTGGGAGGACTTTGAACTATAACTAGGATAACCAGGATAAGGTGTCCTAGTCCTAGAGTGTGTTCTCAGATGTAGTTGTTGTTGGGTTCAATCCGGTTCACTACAGAGGAAACTAGCTGCTCCATTTGTTCTGCTCGCTGTTTGCCTGTTTGGAGGACTTCCTCGTGGTTGGCCTTCTCCTCGCTGTCGTAGTCCATCACCCCTAAGTTGGTGATCAAAGACAGAGCGAAGACGCGCATGCCGCAGTGACGGGCGACGATCACTTCGTGGACAGTGCTCATGCCTAATGAAGATGATAAAAGCAACATTTGAAGTCAGATTATTTTTCCTAATGGTTGGAATCAGTTTTATCTTATCTTGCCTTGGCTTTACAGCTTATAAACTTATTTCTTCATGGCAATTAGAAAGGAAATATTTACATCAATGTACTTTAAGATGCTCTCTTGTAACTCTCCTACCAGCCTCGTGTGCAGCAACCATTTAAGTAAATAATGTAGATAAAGTTCTCTATGAATGGAGTGCCCTCCCTTCCTTTAAACATGCCACATCCCAGGTTGTATGACTTATCTTTATTGGTACCCGGTAGTTATTACTACAATAAAATCTACTCACCAACAGCATCAGCACCCAATACATGCAGCATTCGGCACTCTGCGATCGTCTCGAATGAAGGCCCCCCGAGTACGCAGTATACTCCCTCTTTCAAGAAGTCTCCGTACCCCAACTCCTGTCCCACTTCCATGGCCAGCTGCTGCAGATCTCTGTCATATGCGTCAGACATGCAGGGGAACCGCACGCCAAACCTATGAGGAAGACATTATAGAGATGTTGAGTATTGGTAGAGAAGTTCAGCTGGTTCAACGCCTCAAGAGGATATAATTACCTTTCATCATTTGGTCCAACCAGTGGATTAGTTCCAGCAAACCCGGGTAAGTTGATGTGGTCTTTGATGACCATGATGTCGCCCACCTTAAAGTCTTGGTTCAGGCCTCCAGCTGCATTGGTGATAATCACTGTCTCAACTCCAAGCAGCTTGAAGATACGCATTGGCAGAGTGATCTAAAAAACAAAAACCCATAGGGTTCAAAATTAGCTGATGTGCTTTATGGTTCTTCAAGAATCTTCAAGAAATGTTGGTTTATTATACTATAACAGCAGCGTGAATCTACCTTCTGAATTGGATAGCCCTCATAGAGATGAAAACGACCCTGCATGCAAACACAAGGCCTCCCCTTCATGGTGCCGAACACCAGCCTTCCTGCGTGTCCATGCACTGAGAAGAGACCACAACTGGTCAGTAAATATTAACAGAACATGACGGGACGGTTACCATTCAAGGACGTTTTATGTAACTCACCGGTGCTCTGAGGAAAGTTTGGGATGTCCTTATAGTCGAAGGCCACCTGGTCCTTTAAAAGGTCGGCCAACCCTCCGAGGCCGGAGCCGCACACGATGCCCACAGTTGGTCGGATGTCTATCTGCGCCAGCAGCCAGTCAGCAGTGGCCTTGCAGTCGTCATAGCTGAAACTGAATGGCATCGACACAAAATGTCAAGAGATTGGTGTTACCAAACCTGAAGCATACCTTTATTAGTAACCTCCTTCATTATGGAGGAATATTTAAACACTTTGTTAAAATATTTATTTGAAATGATGTATTATGTTTCCTTAAATATTTTCTCTTTGCATAAATCACACAGAAAACAGCCAATTGCTTAAAAAAGGAACAATAATTGAAAATAATCTTTTATATTTAGACCAACTGGATTCTATTCAACCAGATTATAACTATAAGCTTTTCGTTTTTTTTCTGTGACTATGAACTAGAGTTAAAAATTAAATTTCGGACTGCCTAAAGGTTAAAAGAAGCGCCCTCTGAACTCTCCAGTCTTGTGCACATATGTCTCTGTCTGCCACCCACCCCCACCTCCACCTCGACCCTGCCCACACATTCCTGAACCCTATTTTTTGCTCTCCCAACGTGTCCAGGAGGGACCCATGTGCTCGGCTGTATAAGGAAAGGCGTCCTTTTAAATCTCCACTCACCTCTTGTGTGTCTCTGGAAGCATTTTTGAAGATCAATTCAAAAGTTTGAGGGAAAAAAGTGGATTTTGAGTTCCAAATCAGGACAAAAAAAAAGTTGTAGAAAAATGCTGTTGTATAATGGGAGGATTCTTCAGTCTGGAATATTCTGAGGAGCTGTGGATGGTCTGTCCTGATAATGAGCAGAAGGCTGGTCTGGCCGGGTTTATATCACAGCAGGACAGAGTGCTCCTCCCCTGCTCTCAATGATTCCTGAAGAAGCTGCAACGTCATTGGCTCATTTGACACACAAAATAACACGAGCAAGAAAAAAAAAAAAAAAAAAATCAACTTCTACTTTGTTCATTCATCCCTTCCCCCTTTTAACAGGAATGTCAACAATTACACCAGTAAAATGAAAATGACTGAAAGGAAACCCTCTCTTGCAACACCTATTTTTGGTTCAGTAAATGATCAATAAGCCCTGTATTAATGTACATTGAACATTGCATTTATTTGTTCAGATGCAGAACGAGATATGACAAGAGGCTTCAACATGACGTTGGCAAATGTTTTGTTTTCAGCAACACGTGGTTTCTAATTGATCTGACCACATTATGAAAACATTATGTACTTTTTTCCACCCCTTATCAAGTTAGTAGGTTACAGTCAGATTGTCATCACGTTCTTCCCTTTGACACGAGCACATGCAAATAAAGAAAAAAACTATTGATAGAGTTCAACAGATGATAATCTGATAAGACATTTTATCGGTGTACTTTTTTATATCATCTGAAAGGACTTCTTTATAGTGAGCATAAACTCACATACTACACAAATATCCAAGCAGATCTAAATGCTATTTGTTCTGAATTAATGTTTTGATTTGACCTGAAACTGTAAATCAACCAGTGAAAAGTGCTTTTGTTTTATTTTTAGTTTAGGATTTCATCAGTTGCTGCTTTCTGAGGCAAACAAAGACAAAAAAACGACTTTGTAGATAAAAAATACAAATTATTTTTATTGCACATTCACAGATATGAAAATCCCCTTCTTGTGTAGAATTAGGTAACAACCTAGAGCTGAGATCTACGGCCTGTACGATCCAGAATGCTATTTTTGGTTTTGAACTGTGAATAGTACTGACCTTTGTTAAAAGTAAACATATTATTTCTGATAGGTAGAAAAACTTTTGCCATTTTCCAATTTAGAGAAAAAATTGAAAAAACTTCAGCAAAATAGCATGTATACATTTTCTGCTATGTGATGTTATTTGGTGTAAATTATGTAAAAAAAAACAACAACATCTTTTCTGAATAATGAGAATAAAAAGTGTCCTACTGTTGTTAAAATGCTTTGCAATTCTATAAAAAGTCTGACCTAGATTGTTAAAAAACTCTTTAGTTTTTTTAACATTTAAATTCAATGGCGAATATTCTACTCCACTGTCTGTGCTACATGGAAATCACAAATGACAAAGTTGTTTTAGAAAGAAGTTTTAGTGTTTTACATTTTAATCTTTAACTACTTTGAGATGAATACTCTTTTCCTTTACAGAGAATTAGGAAAACTTTGGTTTGATCATTCAGAAGCTTTATGTAAACAGATATTGGAAGAAAAAAAAAAGGTTAAATCTAAAGTATTTTTTTTTCTTCATTTTTGCTTCCTGCTTCCTCTTCCATCACAAGATAAAATGATCTTCTGTCTCCCAACCTGCAGACATTCTTCTAATAAAGTCTTCATACCTTTTCTGAACTCTCTCCTTACGTGAAGTAAGGTATTGAATAGTTCAAACTATGTGTGTTTCTTTACCTTTCGACATAACCATTATTTGAATGGATTTCCTGTTGAAAGTCACTTTTAGAAGTTAGATTTTTTTTGTTATTGTTAATTTTTTCTAGTAAATCCCATGTACTTAATAAGCAAGACCGCCATCAGCCCATTGAGGCCTCTCACTACTGATAGAAGGCACGGCTGGTGAATAGAAAATGAACAGAGTTGAGGCTCAAACCAGCAACCCTGCTGTTGAAATTAAGACATTTTCAATTTATTATTGATTTTTTCCAGGAATAATATATTCTTTAAATAAAATATAAACACAAATATATATTTTTTAATCATATAATCATGTTGTTCCTTTCACTATGATAGCAACTGGGCTACCCAGATTAAGAAAATGTAGGCCGTTTTTCGGCTTAGAAAATGTTTAAACATCTGAGATTGCTAAGAGAACTAAGTCCAGACAGTAACCTTTACAAAGCATTGAAGGGATCTCAGCTTATGCTGTAGAAAAAAGTTTGGTGTCCTTTATTAGCAACCAGCAGGGGTGGTCCTAAACAGGGGATAAAGGGGGGCCAGTGCCCCTATTATGTTCCCTCTACTGAAGACATAATACCAGATAATCATAATCAGAAATACTTTAATAATCCCAGAGGGAAATCACTTGGTTATTATATTATAAGTTGGCATAGAAACTTTAATTGACTGGTTTTAATTTATTTACAGGTTTACGTTAACAATAAAGACGTCACCTTCAGTTTCAGATGTATTGGGATAAGATTATAATCTTCATCTGCTAGATCACAGTCTCTAGAGCTGTGAGTGTTTTTTTGGCTCTCTTTATATATTTAATAATAACTATTGCCCTGTTTTTTTCTTTTATTCTTATGCTCTATCCCCCCATGAAAAACACCAACATGAACCAACCTGTTAAAATTGGTCTAGAACCGCCACTAGCATCCAGCTTATCATAATCTTTCTCTGGAGCAGATAAAACATCATTACCTGGTTTGTTTATGATATTTATCTCAATAGGAACACACAGTTTCAAAGCAGACTGTACTATAATGCATAATTACATCAGCTGCCAGTTTGTCATGAAATTTCCTGTTAGAAGTTGGTAAGTCTAAGAAATTGCAATTCATAGTCATAAAACATTTTTTATGGCGTGTTGGAAGGGCTCATAAAGCCTACTTAGATAACTGCCTTTTGGTTAGTTTATCATTCATCTGACTTATAGTTATGAAAGTAAACACATCAGCGGCACGAGGCACTTTGAATGGGTGAGCATACCTGTCAAGTTTTGGAATTGAAAAGACATTTTTAAGACGCGCACAAGAAATCTAAAATAAACACTTATCAACCAACATATACTGCAAAAAGGTGGTCAGATTTGACTTACGATGTTAGAGACCGTTCCCTTTGGAAAGGCTGATCAAAATGTAAAAAATAAATAAATAAATTGCATAATACAGGAAATTTATAGGAGATTGCTAATATGGCAGGACAGCGGGAAAAAGGAGTAAAACAGTAGACTTGGCAGCTATCTTGGATCGTCTGTGTAACACAAAATTAACTTTAATATAAATGTTTTAGGTTATGTTCAAATTCAATAATTTAGCTATAAATCGGCTTGAACATTTGTGACCACAGGTCCACAAAGGAGTGTGTAGTTTGGAGATTAGAGGAAGTAACATGGAAGATATCTGGCTTAAATAACTAGCAAAAGACTTGGTTAAAAGATTCTTATGCAGGAAGAAGAAAGCCAGAAGATTTCCCTAAGGTTGGGGACCTCTATGCTGGTGAAGACTCTCAGTCATAGTCATGGTCATTCCAAAAAAAAAGTAAAAAAAAAACCCACTAGACTTTGTTTCCAAATTTGAAGAAGTTTTGCTTCCCATCCATAAAGCTTTAACTCAAAACATCTGGAGTAGTGTTGAGTTCCAGGTTTTATAGAGCCTTGTTATGGCTTAGAAAACATGCAAATTGAAACAAAAAAAAAAAAGTCCAACCCTTATAAATGGGGAGTCATTAAGGTTGTTGTTGGCCTGCAAAATAACCATAAACTGGCCCATGCCTCTGTAACGGGGAGTTGTTAGGGTTGGTGTTGGCCTGGCTTAACAGGCGCAATGTTTTCACCACCCTTCATGGCGATGAGGATTGAGGCGATAGTGGGAAGGAATCAATTCTAAAACTGCGTTGTAGGTTTTTGAGAACTGAAGCCTGAGTCCACCCCCTCTGTTTAAGGTTGCTTTTTTTCTCTCTTAACATACATGGCTTCCTTTATACCCCTTTCAAACCATCTGTCTCTCAAACAAGTGTCTCCTGTCCTTGAGGTGCAGGTGGACAGCAGCGTCTTGACCAGAGGAGGTTGCTCGCCTGTGTTGAGACATGCGTCTGTGGCGAGATTGTTTGGTTTCTCCAATATAAGATCAGAGAATTTCTCACTGCACTGAACTGCATACACAACTCTCATACAAGGTTTGTTGATGGGAAGCAGAATGTCTTCAAACTTGGAAAACAAAGTCCAGTGTTTTTTTTTGTTTTTTTTTTTTAAATTGGGGGATCTCTAGTGCAACATCATTTAGTATCTTTAACCTAATTCATGTATATTTGAGATGCTATTTAAAAGCAGTCTGTAAAAAGGCTTCCTTGGCTTTTCATGGATGCAGGTACCACACTACCTTGCTCAATGACTGGGCTGCAGTGGTTGAGAAGGCATATAAATTGGCAGTTAAAAAAATATATTGGAGAAAAAAATGTATTGGAAGATAATAAGGATTAGTCGGTAGTTGACGAACAAGCGCTATAAGTGCTTAAACCCTGGATGCATAACTGCATTTAGTCAGTTGTATGCTGGTAAAATCATGGTAAGATCATTTGGTGGCACTCCAAGGCAGCAGCCAAGAGCAGCTCATCTCGACAATTTCACAAAATACACTGCTTGAAATAAAAAAAACTAGACATTAAACCCGTATCTATGATCGCCACCACCTGTTAGAACTACGGTCAACAAAATGTTTTAAATACTGAGATTTTTGACTGTTTAAAAAAGCTGCTACGGGCTGATGTAAACGAGATAACAGCAGAAAATAACGGACGGAGGAAGAGATGTGTGAGACGGAGATGCCAGAAGAAGTGAGTGCTGCAGGAGCTGGAGGCAGTAGTAGCAGCTCAACAAAAACTGATGCTTACCTTATCAAGGCTGCACTTAAAAAAATGAAATTGTCTAGAGAGCTGTTCCAAACGGAATTTTGTTTTGTCTACACTTCCAGTCATAGATCTTATAGTCGACAGTAGTGACCTCTCCCAGAGATTACAGCATCACTCCTGCGAGAAAACTGAGGGAAAAACGAACAGAACCCTAGGGATGACAGGAGAGTTGTTTGGGGGGTTAACATTTTTTTAAGATCGGCAGCAGTGCATACCCGTCTCCAAGGTGGGCTGAGAGCGGCCACCTTATCCAGAGGGATCCTACGGTTCATCAGAAAGTCTGTCATGCTTTGTGCGATGTTAGACTCTGCTGGGTCCATGTTGGCTGGTTCCTTCTGTCAACAATGCGTGGCTAGGTTGCTCGAGGACCCAGATGCAGAGACGAGTGAAGCAGAGATGAGTTCTGAGAGGTTTAATTGCAGACCAAAGGTAGCAGAGGCAGAAATCCAAAAATCCAACTTAAAATATAAAACAAACCAAAACCATGGAGACATCAAGGGGAAAAAAGAGCCTGAGGAGTGACGGGCAGATGAGTTGAGTAGATGAGTACAGCATAGAGAAGGAACCAGCACTGAGTGACTGCAGAGGTGGAGTATTTAAGGAGAACCAAACAAAAGGATGGACTAACGAGCTGAATGGGGAGCAGGTGTGGGTGGAACTGGAGAGGGAATCCAAGGGGAAAGAAAACAATCACAAGGGGGCAACAGAGACTAACTAAAGAATGCTTGAAGATCATGGAAAATAAAAACACCACCACTGATAACAGAAAACTCAGAGTCACAACAAATAAGAACCATAACAGCGTCATGCTAATGGCGTGTTTTCTGCTAGGGTGGCTCAGAGACACTGAGTTTAGTAACAGGTTACATTTATCTCAGGGAAACAAGAAGTTAAAAAAAACTAACCGAAGGTTCAACAACACTGTAATTGTTTAAACGTAAACTTTAAAGGAGTAAAACATTTAATTATTTACATTTGCATTTCTTAATGATCATTTTGAGATTAAACCTGGGGTATAATAATCATTTAGTTAAATCATTAACAGATTTTTAATGACAGGAACTTTAGAATGTTGTAAGGTCCATGTTAGAAGTTACTGTATATTAGGAAATAAAAGAAATGTAGATTATTAAGGAATGAGAACGTAGATATATCTTGATATTATTATTTTAATGAGAGGATCACTATATGTTTGTACATCAGTAAGCAGGTGGTCAGATAGATATAAGCTATACTGATATAAAAATTTACATTTTCAGATATGCAAATGTTTAAAGTCAAAACCAAGCATATTAAACAGAATAAAAAATGCAATAAACCAACAACTTTCAAGTTATTCGACAATTTTCTCTTTACTTTAGAGGAAAGGCTATGATGTACAGTTTACAGTTTTGCTTGATGTTGAAGACAAGAACAACTTATAGAATGATGCGTGACTATGATGCGTCAAGATGCAGCCCCGTGAAATCTACAAAAAAACCCACAAAAAAACGCATTTACATCATATGGCGAGTTCATGACAACCAGTTGAAGGCAGCATTGGTTAGCGGCTCTCCCCAGGGGAATGCGTTTCTAACGAGCCAAATGAAACCCCTGAAAATCAATCCCTTGCTTAGATTAAGCACCAGAATAAACCGTAAAAGGATTTAAACCAACCTTTAAAGTCTGGAAATCACAATACAATTGTGACACTAAAGCAATGTATGAACGACTTAACCAATGGTAGAAAACACGCCCCTGTCAAAGTTTACATAACTGCCTATTATGCTGCTGTAAACCATAAATGATCTCAATCTTTAATGGTAGGTCACGTTACTGCTCAGTCTAAGGAAATGTATACATCGATGCTGATAACTTGTGTGGCATTACGTAGGAGCTGTTGCACATGTAACAAGAAAACCACAGTTTTCCTCCATCATAAAACTCCTCCTGACAGTATGTACCTTGAGTTGTTTGGCTGAAGGGAATGAGGTGGGAGAGGGGTGAGTGTTTATTACTACTTCAGTGTTTATTACCACTTCCCAGTGAGATAAAACCAGACCCTCTGTTTGAGTTGCGGCTTCCTCATATCTGCTGTTATTCCTACGGTCAGTTGTTAACTCTCACCTGATAACAAGCAAAGTTATTTGACATGCTGACCTCTACGCCCCTCCCTGGGTAAAGCAAACGCGCCTCCAGATCAACCAATCGGTTGGGGCTTTCTGTCTGTTGCAACAGGATCCTGCAAACACCCATTTGTTCACCTGCTTTTTTTCTGCAGCTAAATGACACGGCAATAAAATTATCTTGAAGGTTCTAGAAAGGCTGACTGAAGAAAACAGGAAATTGTTTTTTCTATCTTTATCAAGCCTCCTTATCACCAGTATTTTGCTTTATGTTGGATGTTTCATAAACTGATGTGCTTTTTTTTTTTTTTTTTTAAGATTTTTTTTTTTTTTTTTTTTTTAAGATTTTGCTCTTAAACTGCCTAATAACAGTATTTACACTCAGTGAGCTTTTCTGCAACTTGCTTATTAAACTCAAAGTGGAATAGATTTATGTCTATTCTTTTATATAGATATATAGTCTTCTGATTTCTGATTCTGATTTAAATTTTTCCATCTTAGAAATATGGAATACTTCTGTATCCAACCAGTTTATCCTCTTATAGCTAAAAATGAAATCCAGGTACCTTTTGAGTCCCAGTAACAATTTAGATGTTATGTAAAAGGTCTCAGTGGTTAGTTAACAGGGGCGGAGCTTGGGGGTGGCCAGGGATGACCATGGACATCCTTAGCCAATCATTAGTCTCCTTGCCAGGTGACTTGTTTTCCCCATGCAGACATGCACCACCCCTGTATCAAGCAGTTTTCCTCTAAAACAGTTTAGCAGCTGTCAAGTAGAATGTCAACTATTAACATCTGTAAAAGAAGTAGCTTTAATTGCCATGTAGATCAGTAGAGATGCCAATTAGCAAAGGAAAAATTGGAAAATAATGCAGTTTTACATTTTTTTTTGGTTACAGAAGAGGTCAGACTCTGAGGAAAGTTGAAAAGGAAGTGATATTTATTTTTAGTGTGTTTGACACACAGTCATAAGTTTGTAAAGGGACGGTTTGGACATGTCCCCACCAATAATTTCCACTTTTTCCCCCATTTCACTGATTTTCTTTAGCCAATAGTAACCGGGGTTGGTTGCAGCTATCTGTGTTCAGAGCGTTTTGAGTCAGTGTTTTTTTTGTAACATCATTGTATCTGTCACTTTGAAACATAACATTATTGGGGTCTCAATTCACCGTGTACAGAGCAGCTACGTGGTTGAGGAAGAGACACACAGCAGCACTCAGTGAATTTAACTGGCGGCTATTTCCAAAGATGTTTAAGTAAAATTTAGCAGACGGGGTTGATTAAGAAAATTAGAGATGACACCAAAAAATCAGTTCCTCAGACATACTGAGCTTTTTCAGTTACAAATGGCAACAGATTGTGAGTTTATTCAAGTTAGTAATATAATGCAAGAAGCTTGAAAAAACATAGTTAAAATGTTTAAATGCCTGTACTCTGGGTCCCTGAGCAAGACCCATAATCCCACAGTGCTCCCCGTGCACCGCACAGTGGCAGACCACTGCTTCCTAAAAGGAAGGGTTAAATGTAGAGTTCAATTTCTCCAGTGTGAGATCAATAAAGTTCAAATACTATTTATTTATGTTGTGTTCTTCTATATTAGTTTAAAAAAAAGCTGGGCTTCTTAGAGGACCATGACTCACAGTTAAAGGTTAAAAGAAACACATATCTGTTGTTTTTTTATCAAACAGACAGAATCTGACTGCAAAGCTTCTAGATATCTTGAAAGGTATTTTTCCTGACATCATTATATTATTAGACTGGTTCATAAACCTTTGTAAGCAGAGCAGAGGCACAAGTAGGGAGAGCTGCAGCTTTAAAGGTGGAAAAGATTTACTGGGTTATGCAACATGCAATAAAATTTATCTCCAAGTTTACCAGAAAGTTTACAAGAAAAAAAAAAAAATGCATTCCTATAATTAAATTCAACTTATCTTTCTTGTCTTGGAGGTTTGAGAGGAGGACCCAAATGCAGAGACTGATGCTGAAGGTGGTTACTTGCAGATTTAAAATCTAAAAAGTTCAACAAAAGCAAAATTCAACAAAAATTATCCACAGAATCCACAAAAATCCGGAAAACAAGAAAACTCACTTGAAGAGGAAGAAATGATGACAACGAACCAGCAAACAGTGTCTGAACAGGAGGTGTATATATGGGAGACAGAAACACAGACCAGACTAATTAGCAGATTTGGAGCAGGTGTGGACAGAGGAATCTATAAGGGAGCTAGGGGAAAGCAGACTGACACAAGAGGGCAAAGAGGAAAGATATAAGAACTCAAATACAATCACAAATAAATAGAACAACACAAAATGGAAACAAAACCAATGAGATAAAACCAATGAAAACTTTAAAAGAAAACTTAAACAGAACCAAAACTCATGTGTTCTTAATAAGAATAGGAAAGCATTCAATAAATATATGTTTGAGCTAATGTTTGGAAAATACAAAGCCTTATTGAAGGGGTTCTGGTCGAGTAAAGGTAGGTCCATTAGCCACCACCCTTACCCCGAAATCCCACATCCTCTNAAAACTTAAACAGAACCAAAACGCATGTGTTCTCAATAAAAATAGGAAAGCATTCAATAAATATATGCTTGAGCTAATGTTTGGAAAATACAAAGACTTATTGAAGGCGTTCTGGTCGAGTAAAGGTAGGTCCATTAGCCACCACCCTTACCCCGAAATCCCACATCCTCTGTCAGCACCCCACTCCGCTCCAGACCGTCCGCGCAAAGCTGCTCCTCCTGTCTTCCTCCAAGCTCAAGGAGAGCATGCACAATATTATTAAATTTACAGGAGCATAACAAGGGGAAATTAATGCTTAATTTACTATTACATATTAACATAGGCGGATCTACTGGGGTGGCACAGGGTGGCAACTGCCTCCCTGAATGACAGCCTTGCCACCCCTGCTGCCACCCCAGTTGGCGGTAGGGGTGGCGAGGCTTATGAATCATGGATAATTTGAGAATTACTACCGCTAATTTCTAATGCCGGACTGCAGTGAATGCAGCACGAGATGAGGCGAGAGCGACTGAGACTGATTTATTTTGAAAACCGAATGGGGCAAAGCGAGGGAGCCAGGGGTGATGGGGGCAGGAGACACTGATTAACTATCTATCAAGGAAAATTGATTAACTATCTATCGAGAAATGAAATCATAATGAAAGCACAATGTTGCTAGCATAGCTACAATGCTGATTTTGAGATGATAAAAATCAGGTTGCAGAACGTTATTTCTCTATCTATGATGTTAGTTAGGCCTGACGCCTCAGGCTCATAAAGACATATTTGCGGTCAACTATGACAGAAAAGAGACTATCAAGTTTGGTTGTACTCAAATCAAAATGCACAAAGGCTTTGGATCTAAATAAATTTGTGAAGCGTTTTGCTGAGCAACATGGAAATCACTAACGTGACTCCGCCAGATGGATTTGCTCCGCATATCCATCTGGAAACCTTCCGTTGAAGTAATTTTGGGAAGGGGCGAAAATATGGGTTAGCTGATTGGCCTATGTTGGTGATAGACGGAAGCATATGACGTACTAACAGAGCGACAACGAAAACACAACCACAAGCTAGGCTACTCTTGCCGAAACCAGTCGGGAGAAGAGCAAAAACAGTGACCTGTATGAACCTACTCACAACATTTTTTGTACTTTTTCAGACTGGAAGCAAAATGTATTTTTATGTTGCTTCTTTTCAGATTTGTGGAGATTTTGATGTAACATACAGTACCTGCCTTTTTGTTGATTTGTTGATACAGCAGCTCTATCTACAGCATATTTACATGCATGAAATGTCCCTTTCATGTTGCCTTAACTGCTGTATGTCAAGTTACTGAGGAGTAAATGGGGTGAATGTGTGTTCAGAGTAAACAATACATGGATGTCCAGTACCTTGTTCGGGTGCCTTGACCCATTTATTTCTACTGTGTAGTTGTGCTCACTTTAGAACAGCTCAGTCCATAGATCTCTGATGGGTTCGTTTTTCTTTCTATAGTTTCATCTTGTGCAAATGCTGCAAAGCTGCCTCTCTGACAGTCAATCTCACACATCTACGACTCAACACCTGTGTCTTACCTGAATACCCTTCTTGTGATAATGTCGCACTAGAAGTAGTGTTATCATTCTTCTATCTCCTATTAAGTGAGATCACATTGTACGATGTATTTCTAATATGAACTGCTTCACATGAAACACTTACTGTACATACTATTCTCACCAAACTGTGATAACTGTGATTAAATTCAGTGTAAACAAATGCCATATGTTGCCACCCCTCAAACATTCCTGCCCCCCTTTCGCCACCCCATAAATATTTTTCTAGATCTGCCCCTGCATATTAAAATAATCCCCATCAGCATCCAGCATATGTGCAGTTTCTGCCCAATTATTTTCTTTTTGTTGTGAAGTTTTGTAACAGGGATAACTAGGATTATAGAAAATTTGTTTGTATGAACTATGTTTTTTCTCTACTTCCAAACTCAGCATCTCTTTATCCATGCCTGGGATAGGAAGTTTGTTTTGAATTTGAGAGATGCGCTCTTGGAAGTTGTTTTGACAGGATTTGATTAAACTTTAAAGCCTCTCGGTATATAGTAAATATTTTGATCGAGATGAGAAATCTGCTTCCTGGTATGTTGCTGTACCATTACTTGGCATCCATCATTACTGATCTATTGTTACTTAATTATAATTAAACAAAAATAGATCTTCTCAATGTTCTTTTTACTGTTTGGTGCGATTGCAATTGCAGATCTTGACTTGGCTGGACCGGAGCGAAGCAAATAACAGCTCGGCTTCGTATTTTAAAGGTGACGGACGGAGTAGATGTACGTGGACGGTGGACACATACCATATAGTAATTTAAAATAATGATCGTTTAATGGTAAATATAAAAAAACAACAACCATGCAATGTTCATTAATCTGTCATATTTGTTTGCTGATAACTGGCCGGTGAGCTAAGTGTTTCGTCTAATAGAGTTTACCGGCCCACGAAAGATCTGTATTCAAATATTATGGTTTTAATTACAGTTTTTTTTTTAATCTAAAATAAAAGCTGCAGTTTTATGGTGTCAGTACTACTTAGTAGAAAAAAGGTTTATTTTTAGAGGTTTTCCTTTAGAAATATATCTGAAATGTCAGCTAATGATGTTAAATTGTGCTTTTTACTTCCTTTTCACTTAAAATGAAAAGGAAATAAGCTAATAAATAAGGCTTCTTTGGCCTCACGACTCAGTGGAGAAGAAAACAAGAGATTGGTGAAGATGACAGACATGGGGTTGGTAATAGCTCCTACTATAGAGAAGATTAAAACAGGCAGGAATCATCAATTACAAGGGAGGCCACCAAAACCTAGATGGCCAGTGTAGTTTGAATTGTCCACTGTTTCCTGTAGAGAGAATTGTTGCAGGGAGAAATTCCAAGCCAAACACTGCAGAGCAGAATGTAGAAAAAAGAGGTACAGATCGGAGAGGAAACAGAGAGTCTGGGTAGAAAGTCAATTTTAAAAGTCTGGAAAAAAAAAACAGGATATTTTTTTCATGCAAACTAAAACGTTTTGCATGTGTGGGCTACAATGTGGCTGAATTCTCAATGGAAAGTAAGGAGTAGTGGCCCTGCCCAGTGCTAGCAAGGATCAAGGCAATCAGGAGAGGGAGATGCAGGTTGAGACAGGAGCAGAGAATAAACAGAAGCTCAATGGTTCTTCTCCGGAGAACTAAATGCACCAAAAACAGAATACCAGCTTTTTAAAATTACTTTGCTTTTAAATGTTATCTATCTATTACAGATAAAATAACAAACTTTACAACTGTTACAGATCTGTTTTTATTTTGTATATGGGTACATTAGGTCGCTATGATGCCGATCTTCCTTGCTGTTACTTACAATGTGAATATAAAGCTTGTGCAGGTTTAGTCACATTCAGTTCAATTCAATTTATCTATATTGAGCCAATTCACAACATGTCATCTCTAAGCACTTTACAGAGACAACCAATAAATCCATTAATCAAACAATCAGTAAATCAGATTATGAAGTCAGATTGGTTAAAAGTTTTCTATCTAAGGAACATCAGCTGATTACGTTGAGCCATTGACTTTGCAGGAGGAGATTTTGGGAACAAAAGACTTGCTTTATTTCTGTGTTGAATCCACAGAAAACCCTCAGACTGAGCATATATGCAGCGACAGTGGATAAATATTTTGAAAAAAAAGTGGAAAAAATAAATCTCTCTCTGCCGAGGCTAACTGGGGGTTAATGGAGAGAGAAGCAGGCATACACAAGAAACATAGAATCGCTGATCAATAAATACGTTGTGCATTAGAAAAGGTAACAGCAGACTAGCTCCACAGGTGGCTATTTATAGGAAAGAAAGCCAGTTTTCATGTCAAAAGGGATGAGAGAGAGCACATACAGTTAGTTACCATAATAGTTGAGCCCATAGCCAATACTAAAAGGACTAAACACTGAAAAAACAGGCCCACTCCATCACCTATAATAAAAGTTGTAGATGGCAGTAGCCAAGCTCATATTTCTGTACACGATGATGTCACAGCGAACAGGAACAGACCAGATGAAGCTACTATGATGAGAAAAAGCAGAGAGAGCATAAAGTTAAAATTGAACTAACAAATACTACAGTAAGGGAGAATAGAAATAGAATGAAGAAGAATGATGAAAGTGGTCTCCTACGTCCTCCAGCAATCTAAACCTATAGCAGCAGAACTATAAAAATAGCCCAGGATAACCTGAGCCACTCTAACTATAAGCTTTATCAAAAAGGAACATTTTAAGTCTACTCTTAAAAGTAGACAGGGTTTCTGCCTCACTGACAAAAAATGGAAGTTGGTTACACAGGAATGGAGCAGGAAAACTAAAAGATCTGCCTCTCATTCTACTAAAAATTCAAGGAACCACTAGTAAACCTGAAGATTGAGAGCGAAGTAGTAAAATAAGGAGCAATGGGTTCCCTGATGGTTTTTATCTAAATTTTGTGGATTTCCTGATGGTAAAGAATCACAACAGTCAAAACACATGGACTAGTTTCTCATCATCACCTTTGGACAGGATATTTCTAATGTTTTTAATATGCTGGAGATGAAGGAAATTCTAGAAAGCTCTTTGATAGGGGATTGAAATGACAGCTCCTCATCAAAAATAGCACCAATGTTTTCTTTATGTAATTGGATAGTTCAATCATATATAATAGGACAAATGAAGGATTCCAGAAAAGAACATGAATTGTTTGTGTTATGGAAGAAGGGAAAGTTATATATCTCTGTGAGACATCTAGGAGTCTTCTATGTGAATAGTGATAAAGAACAACTTCTCAACCAGTTCAATGCGCATATCATAAAGAACCATAAATAATCGATACTGACAGCATAATATTTTGAATATGTGTATAGATTTATTTGAAACGGCTTTATAAAAATCTGGTCTGTTTACGGTGATTACAGTGATTAATACAGATCATACAATAATGAATACAGATCCCTTCTATAATCCAAAAATAAAAGAGAACATTTTAATTAGTAGATTAGATTTATTTGATAGAGACAGAGACACAATACAGACGAACTAGGTAACATAACAGTCCCATGTCTACATCAAACTGGCCAAACTAACATACAAATTTAACAGAAGCAATAAAATAGAAGTAAATTATATGAAACATGTTTGCAGTGCTCTTATGGACGTAGCCAAAGTTTGGTTCATTTTTATGAAATTAGTGTAGAACCTCCAACATTAGCTATATTATTATTGTGGTGCCATCTGGTTGGCACTAGTTTAAGTCCAGCTGTTGACCTATCATGATGCGCTTTATAAATAACTAGCATTTCCTTGTTCTCCATTCCCTAAATTCCTGTATTTAATCATATTAACAGTATGTTTGGTTGTGTGTGCGTAGCACCTCATGACCAAAACAAATGTGTAAAACACTACTTGGCAATAAAGCATTTCCTTGCTTCGATTTTGATTCTGATCCAGTTTGCAGAGAGGTAACCATCTTCCCTTTTTTACCTTTTCTTTAGCAGATTGGATTGAATTAGTTCTGGTTTGCAGAAGCAACATTAAAACCAATGCTGTTTAACACACTGTGATAGCGCTGCTCAACCTCGTGCCGCCTGACCTAACATGATAATCATGCCTCTACTTCACTAACAGATTCAAAGCAGCAAACCGATCAGTCTCAGTATTGTTACTTGCCAGCTTTGAGCGCATTCCACTTACTGATTTGTCACATGCTGATTGTCAGGGAACATGTAGCGTCACGTTTTGAAACTATCGGTTAAAGAATAAGTCCTTTAAAGAACTATTTAAGAGCTGTGATGAAGGCAAAAATCATTCCTCTAAAGGCAACTAGTTTTGTATCAGATTTCTCCTTTTTCTTTTGTCCTTTCTAAATGTTCGAGATCATCCTATAAAATCTATAATTCTTATTCATTACAAAAATATTCAGAGTAAATTCAAAATGCATATTTTAAGGATGATTTCATCAATTTAAAAAGAAGCCATCCAAAACAACCTGACCAAGGCCTCCAATGTTTTAAAGACTTTGACTAATAATGTAATTGTATAACTATAATCATGAAGGAGGATGTCGGCCCTCTCGCTTGTGACCTTAAGGCTGCCTAGGTTATCAGGGCAATGATCAAAGGCACTCCAGAAGCTTCACCTTATAATAACCCAAATTCAGGGTTTTGAAATGCCTGGGTGAAAAGGTTAAATTTAGATCTGACCAGTATATGGTAGCCTGGCAGTTTACAAGCCCATCTAAGATGCTCAGCTCTAAGATGTTTCTATTTTGCCTTAAAGGTATAGTGGAGGATTTTCACAAATTTTTGAATGCACATGCACAGACCTTTACCCGCTCCTGAGAGAGAACAACTATTAAATGCGTGAGAGCGTGCACTAGCCCATTTCTCCTCGTGCACGCTCTGTTTAAAAGCTGCTGTTTGCATCGCTCATACAAGCTTACCTTCCAAAGGAAGATTTGCAGTTTTCCACTATGTCAGAAAAATGGGGGCGAGCACGTAAACATATCACTAGAATATTTGACATTTAGGAGGACCACTTATTTAATACTTTTAATTAAAAGCCTTCTTTAAAATTGAAAAAGTCTAAAAAGTCTTTCTTTCTTTCTTTCTTTCTTTCTTTCTTTCTTTCTTTCTTTCTTTCTTTCTTTCTTTCTTTCTTTCTTTCTTTCTTTCTTTCTTTCT
>NW_015152003.1:6822-10891 GCF_000732505.1 Cyprinodon variegatus | reverse complement strand
AGATGATGATAAATAACATAGTTATGTATAATATATTACATTTCTGACTGTATATCCCTGTAATTATTACACACTGTAGCTTTAAGTTATAATTTTAAACCTAAAGTTGACCTGTAATGCATTTAATAAAACATTTAAATGACAACACTGCTAAGCTGTGTGAATGTTTACACTACTTCTATTTCTCTATTTCTCTTGTATATCAAAGTTATTTACTTTAAATAGATATGCCTCATTAATGCCTAGAAAATGATGAACTACTGACAGCTTGGGTCAGATTTCTTAGGAGAGGATCAACGTAGCCTAAAATCAGCCTGCTATCAGATAAGAAAATAGTTCAAACATGTCTGGACTGACTAAAGGCTGCTCACATGTTATTTGTCTTTTAGTGGCAGGGTGTTTTTTTTGTTTGCTCACTATGCTGTTTCAGGTCAGACAAACCCTCCTATCGTGTGTTCTTTGCAAGGTCTTTATTGTAGAGGATTTCTCACAGCCTTGACTATTTTCTCTAGACATACTAGATTTATTTTCTCTGCAAAGATACCCATTGAATCTAACTATTTTATAACACATTCATAATCCCTTATAATTTAGCTAGGTTGACCTAATAGGGCCAAAGACACTATGTTAATATCACATATGAGGAATTATATTGATTTATAACAGGAGATTCAAATAAAAAATATGATACGAAATTTAGTTCAGACAATTTAATAAAAGAGTTAATTGTAGATTTAAGACTGAAGATCTTCTAATTATGACACCTCATCTTGAAACAGTAAAATACAACACAAAAAGAAATCAAAAATCTTTATAGACTTTTTGACAAGTTGGAGAACACCGAGTTGAGATCTACAAACAGCTGCTGAAGTGTTGCTGAGCAAAGCTCGGATCCTTGCTAGGATCTCAGTGCAACCTGACCTCACAGATGTAAAACATTTTGACAGTTTGAACTCAATGGAAACTGAATGAACCCAAACTTTACTCTGTTTTAGCTGCTTCAGATGACTGATAATAACCCAGCTCTTCTTTCATTGTTAGATACAAATTCACACAGATCAAGACAGCATAAGCTGCAACTTTCTCTTTAAATTCAACCTATTTTACATGGATATTCGAATGAAAGTATTGGTAAATTATACCTAAACATCAGAAACATACCTATCAACTTAAAAAAGTTAATCTGGCTTTTTACATAAAAGAAAATCAGGTGCAAACTTTATTTCAGTCATTCCACTAAGATGACAAAATTAACGCATACAAATATTGTTTGAGTTTAATACAATTATTGAAATGCACATTCTTTTAATTTTTGTTTAAGATTTTAACATTTACTTTAACCCTTTTCTTACACCTCCCCCTGTCTCTGAATGAAAAGTGCTGGGATGCTTTTTGGTAGCTGCTTATTTGCTACTTTCTAAGTGCTACGAGTCAGCTGCAGTGTGGAACCTCATTTTCTTCATACATCACAGAGCTTTGCCTCTTTTTGTTGTGGCTTGGAAGGTAACTAAGGAATATAAAACTGGATAAGGTTGCAATTAAGTGATAGCTTTTCTACATCAAATTCTGGTGTAAATCTACTAGTAAATTAATATGTTTTTTTTTTTCTTTTTTACTAAGATTCAGCACAAGGTCTTATTTTGAAACCTTTTTTTAAGCATAATGCAAACATTTTTGTTGTTAAATGATTTGCACGCCTAGACTTGTAAATTTGCACCCTCTGCTGCTATTAAACCAACTTGCGTGTGTCTTACTGATCAATTGGTTCTGCTTATCCTTAGCAAATGAAATTAGGACCATGTAAAGATACAGCACTTATTGCTCACCACATGGATACTGGAAAAGAGCAACGGATGAATGAATAAAATGCTATCAGTCAAACATTTATCAAGGGTATTTCTGAATCTAATTTATGAAAGCATGCCACATGAGTATCCATCCATCTATCCATCTATCCAAATTGTCCTGCTTCAACCAATAGGGTCACAGTGGGGAGGATGTGGTGGATGAAAGGCAGGGTGCATCCTGAATAGGTCACCAGTCCATCGCAGGGCAACACAGAGACAAAAACTCACACCTAAGGACAATTTAGAGAAGCCTAACAGTCATGATTTTTGGGTGTGGGAAAGCAGGGGTACCCGGAGAGAACCCATACATGCACAGGGAGAACATGCAAACTCCATGCAGAAAGCCCCCGAGTCGGGAATGGAACCCAGAACTTTCTTGCTGCAAGGCAGCAGTGCTACCCACTGCTCCACTGTGACGCCCGCCACATGGATAGATGAACCACTGAATTTTGACTCTTGCTAACTATAACACATACGTCTATTTATAAAACCTGCTGAAGTTAATTATGAGGCTTCATTTTTTTAGGTTACATGTCTGTTATCATTGAACAACATGTCCATGACCCAGATTTATAATTTATTTAGAAAACATTAGGACTCATTACACTCAGCTAGTTGTTTTAGCAATGCGATGTTCAAGGTTTTTCTTTCATTCAAATGCAATTCAATTAAATTAAAAAGCACTTCATCAATCCCAAAGGGAAATAAAATCTTGCAGTAACTCATATGTTTTTTTTTGTGTTTGTTTTTTGTTGTCTTTTTCATTGATTTGTTGTAGGTGTTGATAGCTGTAGACAGGAAGGATCTTCTGTATCGGTCTGTCTTGCACTGGATCTGTAGAATCCTCTAACTGAAGACACTGTTGTTTCAAAATGTTCTGAAGACGATGCTCACTGTTGTCTATCACAATCTTCACTTTATTAAGAATTCCTTGTTGTGAAATAATCTCCTGGGGTTCTAGAGGAGTTGCTAGAACAGAGCCGGCCTTCTGATCACAATCATTGTTGTAATTCTACGGAATTTTGCAATAATGGCATTAAAGTTGTACAAAATATTTACAATGTAATATTTTTTACACTAAAAGCTGAACTGTTATTGTTAAAAAATGTTTTGGCCTCTGTAACTTAGAGCCATTGTTATCTGTATATTTGATTAAAATAACAGTTAAACAGTTTGGTTTATTATGGTTGTTTTGAATGCAGTAGATCTGTTTGGGGGTGTGGTTTCTTCAAGGTCTCAACTTGTTTTCTTTTTGTAAAAAGGTACATTTATTTCAATTTACAATATTTGCATTAATTGCTTAATTCGTTGCTTAATGCATGAATATAAGAGGTAAATTATCAATTATTGTGAAATACTCACCTCTGCTATTTCCCTCTAGCAGGTAAGCACAGGACTGCACCATTGGTCTCATGTATCTCATGTATGTGTTTTCTATGTTATGCTTTGAGTACTTATTTAGATTGAATTTAAATTTTTCAGTTTTGTCTTGACTGGTAAATCTATTACTTCATTACCTGTTTATTTAAAGCAGAAACTCTCATTTCTGTTTATTTTGCAGCTGTACTGTACCGGTATATCCTTTTATAATAGTTTCTTCGAATTTAGTTCCACCTCTGTTTAAGAAACATGTCTGCCATTGTTCTGTTGATGGTCTGTTTTTTTTGTTTTGTTTTTTGATGTGATATACCAGATACAACTAAAGAAGTGACCTCTGAAAGCTCCTCTGAGCCAGTTCTTTCTAACCGGTTTGGGTCCCACCTCCAAGACTGCTTGGCCGGCCTCAAAATACGTTTTTTTTTTGCCTTTAACTAGTTTCCAAATATACATTTCTAATTTATTTCAAAATTCAATAAAAATGTAGGTATTTTACTAATTTGTGACGACATTTACAATGGTTAATACCCATATAAACCTGTAGGAACCAGCAGTAATGGAAACAAGAACTTGCCAAAGGTTCCTAGGTCCACACTGAATGTGTAATAACTGGCACTGGGGGACTGCACATGCTATCTTGGCTGTGTACATACTGTAGTACAAAGGGTTTGTTGCATATATGCAACAAAGGGAGTCAAGGGGTTAAAATGTGTATATGAAATGGAAATACTGATGAAAAAAATGAATATTAGACTTTTAATCCAATAGTAGAATAACCAAGTGCCCTTAACATTCAGTTTTATTTACTGAAACTTAAAAACAAATTGATTAGTCTAATTGTCTTA
>NW_015152003.1:2411-4977 GCF_000732505.1 Cyprinodon variegatus | reverse complement strand
TCTATCTATCTATCTATCTATCTATCTATCTATCTATCTATCTATCTATCTATCTATCTATCTATCTATCTATCTATCTATCTATACATACATACATACATACATACATACATATATGTATATACATATATATATACGGTAGTATACATATATATAAGTGTCCTGCTTAGAGATAATGGGCCAAACCATAATAGAAGAAATACAGACATCATACAAGGAAAATAAATGATTATCCTATAAATTTGTGTTTTCTTTCTTTTAAATGTTTTAACTGATTCCTGCAAATTTCTATACTTTATTCTTTCTATTACTCCTTTGACTTACTTTTCCTTTCATAGGAACCTTTAAAACCTTTGTGTTATTATAACCTGACCACACCTGTTTATCCTGCAGTAGTTTTCTCTGGATGGTCTCCCATAAGGAACTGTGTTCTCCAATTTCTAACCTTTAGGAAACGGGGTTTACTTCTTTTTCCATTTGTTCTGAGGTCAGTTGGACTTTTCTAGAATGTATTGCAAACATTCAATTGCAAGTGAACCATTTTCTCACTCCCTTAATCTTATAGACACTGAATGCAGACTAAGGAGCAAAATAGCACACAATTGATTAGAAAAAGGTGAATGAATGAATGATTTTAAAACATATTTTAAAACCAAGCAAAGCTGTGTGTAGCATGCACGTGTATTTGCATGCCACAAACAGTTTCCATTGCAAGCAGTTTGCCTCAAAAGTAACCTTAATAGTTTAATTTGATCTCAGGGTAAATGCAGTTTCCCAGTAAAGGTCTAGAGGACATTAGTGAACAATCAGACACAGAGAGGACACCCATGGTAACTCTGCAGGGTGCACAGAGATCCACAGTGCAGCTGAAGAACCTGCTGACACAACAACTATTAGTTCTGCATGCAATAAATTTTGCTGAAAGAAAGCCCTGAAGATGAAACTTCATCACAAGCCGTGAAGAAAACACAGCATTCATGCTGAGGGAGATTGATTCACAAATTCTAAAATATGTACAGGGAAATTAAACTACTCATCATCCTGAACTAACTCATTGAAAAGTGTACATGGTAGGGGCATTATGGTGTGAGGATGGTTTTCTGTAGCAATGACAGGGGAAATTGACTGAGTTGAATGAAGAATGGATGGAGTTAATTACAGGACAATCTAGGTAGAAAACCAGTGGCTGAGAATGACTTCAGACCCGGGTGCTGGTTTTATTTTCCAGCAGGAGTTTAAGTGTATAGCCAGGGCTACTTTGGAGCGCACCTATAACGGTTATGAGCAATTACTGAGTTTGGCTGATTAAAATATGCACATCATCAGATTTTATTATCTTAAAAAGCATATATCATATTTGTTCCATATAACCTTAATGCACACGTATTTCTTTTACATCTTCATAGAACCAGAACCAGGGTCATGTGTACCTTTTAATGTTAATCCATGTCAAAGTACAGATTTTGAAGACTTGAGTCTCCAATTGTGTGCTGACTCACATCACCTGATAGTCTTTTCACTGAATGAAAACACCTGACTGTAATCTCATTCTGCAGAGCCAGCAGTCCTTAAATACAAAGCAATGGGCCGAGCAACCTTAGGTGGAATGTGATCCCTAAGAACATTTCTAATTCTTCTCAGTCGACGACTAACCCATACTTACATTTAACAATGAGTCAAATTTCTCTTTAATTTGGATTAAAGGATCCAAATAACTCAATGTGTTCAGATAATCTCCCAAAGGTCTCCAACCAACTTTTTAAACAATCTAGCACAAACCTCACATGAACCCTTGCAGCAGCCATAGCCTGTTCTCGAGCAAAGAAAACTGATTGTTTCCACAGTAACAGAATGAATAAGCATAAAGGCTGATGCTCAGCGTGAAAGGAGAAAGAACAAGTAAAACTTACACACTTTAAAATCGTTTCTTCTGCAAAGATCACAAGCTCACATGAAGATGATCAGATGAGGCAACATCACTGTACGGATGTAGCTTCGCTTCATGGACGATGAATTTAGAGGAGTTGAAGCATCACTGGAACCCATCAAATAAAACCAGAGGGAATGATTTTACACGTGCTAGTGGCTGGTACAACAGGCTTTCTTTCACCGTAGTTTTATTACATTAAACACTTTTTATGGATGCATTTGATTCGTTCTTTGTAGAAGGGATTCAATTGATATGAATGGATGGGTAACAAAAAAGGCATTATGATGGAATACCAGTGCATGATAATTTGAGCTCTGATTTAAGAATATAAAATTGGCACAAAAACTGTTAAGGTTTGTTTTTGGGTTATAATTTCTTTGTTGCCACCAAGTTTCTTGAAAATCAGTCTAATACTGTTGAAAAGCCTGTAAATTTCTCCTTAAATGAATCCATTATACTTAAAGGAATAGTACACCCAAAACATGATTAGCCTTCATTTTCTACTCACCCCCATGCTGAACAACACTCTGGAGTACTTTTTTGATATCTCAAATGCATCTGGAGATCTGGGAGGCTTCTTGCTGTCTGCTGACATTCAAATAATGGAGGTCTATAGCAAAATGCATTTTGCTATGC
>NW_015152003.1:0-1657 GCF_000732505.1 Cyprinodon variegatus | reverse complement strand
GGACCTCCTGTTTTGTACCAGAGCTGAAGACCACCCAGCTGAAGACCACCCAACTGAAGTACCTCTCTGCTACACTTAGCCTCATCACAATGGATTGACTGTTTTTTTCCCGGTGCTAGTGGAACCATTTCCTGATCAACGCAAAGAAAACTAAAGATGATAAAGACGGAGAACCTCAAACTGGTTGGGACCGACCAAAGTTACCCTCATGAAAAATCCATCAAACTGATATTGAGATATTGGACGTTTGTAAGAATCCGGATGGTTTCCTGAGAAATACTTGGACTGATGGAACGACCCTGTTGCTGTTTACAGTAAGGGTCAGAGCAGAGTCTACCTCCTGGAATTACTCCTGAAGACGTTTGGCTTTGTGGTAGCATTATCCAACTTCTGTACAGCAGTACTGTATGTTGGAGCAGCAGCTTATCCATAGTTGAGGGGTTAAATAGCCTCTCGGGAAGGACAGCTGTGCCCTAGGATACCCCCCCTTTGCCCAGTTTATGGGGGGATGGAGATAGAACTCAATTCAATTCAGTTTATTTCTATAGCGCCAATTCACAACACATGTCATCTCAAGTCACTTTACAGCTCACTACATCATACAGTCTGGTTGATTCAAAGTTTTCTATCTAAGGAGAACCAGTTGATTGCATCGACTCATTGACTCAAAGGCAATCCCTCACACTAAGCATGCTTGTAGCGACAGTGGAGAGGAAAAACTCCCTTTTAACAGGGAGAATCCTCCAGCAGGAGCTGAGCCAAAGTTGGAAAGGCTTGTAAGGTAGCTGTCAGGCTTTATAACCATCACTGTTCCCAACCAAGTCATAATGTATGAAACTCTGCAGTTTTTGGATATGTATTTTAAACATAGATACACGTTTTGCAGATGTTTCTATCTCCATCTTTTAAGTTACAGTACTTGTTTCACACACGTTAAATGACAGATTAACTGAATGGTATTTTAATTTTTTTTTATTATTGTCATTACACTGTCACAAGTACAGAGCAACAAAAGTCTTGCTCAGGAACCCAGTGGCAGTCCATGGGAGTTTGTGGGACTTTAACTTAGGCCCTCCGAGACCCAAGTGCAATGCTCTAACCACCATGGGGGAGCCACCGCTCCCCCATGGCACAATCATTTTCCCCCCCAACTTTTAATTAATTAATTTTTTTTTAAATGTATTTTGTTATTCCTATTTCCTAGATCTGCCCTTACTACACATTATCCTGTTTTATTTCACGTTTTTAGTTATCTATTTTGTATTTGTTATTTTAAGCTTATCTGAAACTGTACGCTTCCATTTGTATTGGATTTGCTGCTGGGAAATATGAATTTCCCTAAAGATTATTCTCATTCTAAGTCCTTTGTGTCATTATTTGCAGAAAAGAATATCTTAAGCTCAAATAGCATTTTCAAGGCTTTCATTTCATTTAGAATCTGATTCAGATCTGTGCTTAAGGTCTGTGCTTTGAATGTTTTTAGATCAAAACTATCCCATTGTAGCTTTGGCTGCATATTTGTTTCCTAGCCCCAGGGGCGTTGCTAGGCACAAAGCTTTATTGGGGCACTGGCCCCCTAGTGCATATGCCCCTCCTTCCATACATAAATACAGACAAGCACACTGCCCAACCCTGATACATTCCTACCAAAATTACC
>NW_015152002.1:129327-130603 GCF_000732505.1 Cyprinodon variegatus | reverse complement strand
CTAATCCTCACCCAGCCACAACAAACTGAGTGAGTTTCTTACCAGATATATGTTGAGTTTAAGTTTATAAAGTATTATTATGGCATTTAAAGTTAATTTCATACGATCATCTCCAGAATGCAGCGTGTGTCTAGTATCTTACCTTCCTCTCACAGAGCCTCAATCCGTACGTCCTTCTTTCCGTCACTAATGGTGGCCTTTCTAGTCGGCGTTGTAATTCCTACCGATTCTGTTGCACTGTGGCTTCATGGACAGCTAGCCTCTGTCGTCCATCCGAGGTACAGATCAAGTCTATTAGTGACAGAAAAAAAGCAAAATGTGCCATTAAAAGAAAAAAAAAGATGAGACAGACAGTGGGTCAGAGTAAAGAGGATAAACGGTAAATTTCAAAATAAGAGGCGATGTACGGATCGTAGAAGCATCAGGTGAGCGTCAGGTGAGGGCTGCTGCACTTCTATACTGGAGAACACAGAGGAAAAGGACTTGGTTTCTCTAATGCTGGCTTTAGTATGTATCTGTCCAACATGAACATGATTATAACCAGCTTTAACTTTCACTCTGTTTTTTAATAGAAGCAGACCTGCTGCTCTGTCAGGCTGTTTGCCGTAATAAGTGCCATAAAAGCTGTAATTATCCAAAGAAAAGTGTCGGTGAGCTGAGTTTGCCGCTCATTCTTCTCAGAGTGAACGTCGCTTTGGGTCACGTTCATTACTTCAAAACTGATCCGTTCACTAAAGATAGGAACTGACTGAGTGAATACGTTCAGGAACAACACTGCAAAGAGGCGCTGGAAACAACCCAGCAGCAGGGTGCAGGAAAATGTGCATCCTAACCATATGGCTGTTAATAGCAAACAGAAACATCTGTGTAGAATCCAAACTGGAGACCCCCAGGTCAGGGTAGGACCCCCCTCCCACCGTGGAGCAGAATGCCAGAGCTGAGATCCTGGGGGACTTCCAGATAAATACAGACTAACTGGTTGAAACTAATCAATAGTCACTGTGGTCATTGATCAGCAGCGGAGGACGGCGGAGTGATGGAAACATCAGGAAAAACAAATATGAGGAACTGGAAAAATAGGAAGGGCTCAGGGAAGAAGTAGAGGGAGCCTGGAAGGGGAGGCAGCAGTGAGGGGGCAGAAACCCCCACAGTGGAGAACAGGCTCCAATAGAGACCGGGAGGAACATCAGAGACCTCAGTCCAGAAAGGCTAAGCTCTGCAGACAGCTGAGATACCGGGAGAAACCCTCTGGTAGGCTCAGGTAGAGGACCAAGAT
>NW_015152002.1:125062-128221 GCF_000732505.1 Cyprinodon variegatus | reverse complement strand
TCTGGTTCCACGTCCTGTCTCGGCTACCCTCTGCCACTGAGCCTGTCGGTCTGCACCTGATCCTGTCAGCTCCTGTGCGTGACCACCTGGCCATGCTTCTGGACTCTGTTTGGACTCTGAACCTGCCTGGGAGCTCTAGGAAGCCTGGATCCTGCCTGTTCTGTCTCCTCTGAATCCCTGACCAGGATCGGCTTCCTGCAGGACCTCCGGAGCTGCAGCACCGGGGACACTCTGGGTGACACGCACTGCGTCAGCTGTCAGCCCATCGGCTGGATCACATCCCCCTTCAAGGTTCATGGACTGGACAGTTGAACCAGGTAAGTGACTCATCCTCTGTCAGAAGATCGTGGTCACTAACCTGTGTTTCTCCTACAGAGTGTCTGAGATTGGGCATCACACCAAGATTTTTTACTTTATTATCTGAGATCAGTTAAATGTAGTAGAAAAGTCTACAACAAGAACCCAGAGCCAATAGATTTCTGTCAGAGGAGATGAAGTGAAGGAGGTGAACGGTGACCTGTGGGCTGATAGCCAGTGATGGAGCTGACAGGTGATTAATGGACTCAGAGCAGCAGCTTGGCCATGATTGATGGCCGCCTCAGGTCTGATCTCTGCTCCCTGAATGGGAGGGAAATGATGCTCTTGTTTCAGGCATGTCACAATATCACTGCCATCAACAGAATCATCGTCTGCTGTGGCAGAGAGGGCATTAAAATGTTGGCTTTTGCAGAAGCATTTAAGCTCACAAAGAGATGTTTGACAGAAACTGCAGGCAATGCATTTTAATGAGGCCGCGCTCCTGGGAGCATATTAAAGTGCTTTTCTAATGGAAACTTAAAAGTGGGAATATCAATATATGCACTGCTACTACCCAGCAGTAGAGCTTAATACTCTGCCTCCTTTGATACATCGCTTTCTTTATTTTGTACCTTTCTCTCCATTCTATGACAGAATGGTTTTTAAAGAGAGCAAATAAAGTGTTAATAAGGTCTCTATGGAGGCCATTATGCAGCACCATCTAGATCAGGAGCTGCAAAGTGAAGACTGAGTCCCAGGAGGAGGCTGATGCTGTGCTGCAGAGCCCAGCTGTGATGGGTGGAGGTGAGAGGTGAGGGCAGGCGGGTCAGAGCTCAGCAGAAGGCCAACCGGACAATGAGGTGCAGCTTACAGCGAGTCCACTGAGAAACGTCTGTTTCTAAATCACTTTCACTTTCAGCCCAGAAGCAGAGCAGTGTGTTCTTGGAGCAAGGGGGCGGGGCCATATGGCAGCCCTCCCACTGAGCGACAGTCAGTCCGGTCATTACTCAGTTTGAAGCCTGATCAGTGATAAAGATGTTTAACTTCATATCTGGGCTCTTTGTTTACAGTGAGCTGTAAAATAAGCCATGTTGGGTCAGAAGCATCAGTTCATTCAAATTCCACCTTTTCCTTAAATCTGTAATAAACTGTTGTTTTATTGGCTCAGTAAAAAAACTGCCAATACTTGATTTGAGTCCAGATTTTAGCAGCTAGAATCAAATGTGCGTCAGCCAACAGGGTGAGGAGATTCAACACCAAAAGCAATGAGAATCTGCTAGAATTGATTTATTGACCTGGAACAGAAACACAAAGGTAACGCAGAGGAGTCTGGGGCAGTTCGCTGACTCCCCCCCAAACCCCCCCACCAGCCTGTGTGATAATCCAGGCTCCTGGAAAATAGGTCTGTTACTGAAAGCAGCTGGACTGAAACTGGAACCTTTACCTGTAAAACCTGCATTCTGATCTCATTAGATCATTAATTGTTCTCACTGAAACCTCCTGAATGATTGAGGGTCAACAGTCAATCTACCGGTTTGCTCTGCAGTAAACGTTCCTCATCAAGCAACAACAACAAGGTCATGCATTGCTTGGTGGCTTTGATAAAAACCTGCAGAATCGAAACGTTTCGGTTGCATTTCAGTGCGTTTGGTCTGATGTGTCTGTTTCTGTGCTGGTGACCTGAATCCTTCACTTTGACCTGGATTAACTGAGAAGCATTTTAAAGTTAGTGATTCACATTTGAACCATTCATGAAGATCAGCACATTGTAAAGGATTTCATGAGGTTCCTGTAATCACCCATGTCTGCTAAAAGCTGCTGTTAATGATTCATCAGACATGAGCGTTAGTAGGGCTGGGGGGCTGGGGGGTTAAATGGGGAAACTAAGTGTTTATTAATGATCAACTCTGCAGGGCTGATTGTTTCCATCCAACCTGTCAGGCTTTTCATAGACAGAGGATCTGAGAATTCTTCATGTTCAGATTTAGCCCAAAGCTTCTCCTTAATGAGTCTAAGTTAGCATAACACATTTGGCTGCATCCATAAAAGATGTTTTTCCTGATAGTCTTGGATGAATGGGATCTCTGTGGACTGACAAGTGAACGCATCACCATCAATATTGCAGGTTTCTGAGAACATTGAAACAATGATGGTTATGATAGTTTTATGCAAAGCTCCGGTTAGCATTAACAGAAACATTTGAAAACCTTTTTAAAGGACAATGCAGAATTAGCATAAGAGCTCCTTTATATCTGCTGTGTGAAGGCAGGTGATCAGCGTTAAACAGGAGAGTAGAAACAGACGAGACGCCAAGAACATAAAATAGGATGAACAGGCTGAAGGAAAAAGATGGTTTCCCTGTGAACACGTCTGCTTTGCTTTCAACCAATATTTCCAGGGGTTTTGAAAACTTCTCCAGGTTTCCAGCTCCTGAAATGAGCTGGCAGCGCAAGCGTTTCCAAATGGCGCCTCTGAATGCTACGTCTCCTCTGGTGTTTAGTAGATTCATGTTTTATCCGCTTATAAAAGCTGTTAGAGGAGGAGAAATTCTATTTAAAACTTTAGAAACCAGGCAGGCGTCCATGAATGTCTGATGATGATCAAAGTCTAAAATGTTACAATAATGATCAAATAAAAGAAGGAAAAACGGTTTAGTTAGTTTTTGCTCCTTGCTGCTGGTTTGCTGAAGATGTTTTTAAGTTCGGCATCATGACTTGAGTCTAACTTCTGAAGAGAGCAGATAAAACCGACTTTTCTTGGATAACGCGACGATGAGGATCCTCCTCTGGGTAAAACTAGGAACCAGGTGAGCGAGCCGTTCTGCTGAAATACTCCAAGGTCTGCTGGCAGAAAGAGTGAAGA
>NW_015152002.1:120868-122077 GCF_000732505.1 Cyprinodon variegatus | reverse complement strand
AAGCCCCAGACAGCATAGCTCCCAGGATCATTGGGACACTCAAACCTCTCCACCACGATAAGGTGGCAGCCCAAGGAGAATTCATGTTTTATCCGCTTATAAAAGCTGTTAGAGGAGGAGCAATTCTATTTAAAACTTTAGAAACAAGGCAGGCGTCCATGAATGTCTGATAATGATCAAAGTC
Organism: Cyprinodon variegatus; assembly: GCF_000732505.1. Lineage (NCBI taxonomy): Eukaryota > Metazoa > Chordata > Actinopteri > Cyprinodontiformes > Cyprinodontidae > Cyprinodon > Cyprinodon variegatus. The sequence continues at coordinate 121,893 of NW_015152002.1, read as the reverse complement.
TAAAATGTTACAATAATGATAAAATAAAAGAAGTTTAATAGTTTTTGCTCCTTGCTGCTGGTTTGCTGAAGATGTTTTTACGTTCAGCATCATGACTGGAGTCTAACTTCTGTTTCAGCATCTCTATGCTCATGGTGCATTCAAAGAAAAAGAAGTTACTGCACACTAACAACTGGCCTAACTCCTGCAGTGGTCAAACAAAAGTCGTGTTTTACCACATTTTGATGACCCCCCCTCCGAAAAAAAAAAAAAAAGAAGCACTGCTTCCCTACAGTCCAAGGGTTTATCCAGAACGTCCCACCTGACCAACCCATCCAGGTAACCATGCGTGGAAGAGCTGATAGAAGAGCTGACTATCACCCACCATCCTCTGGGTCACATTATTCCAGCTGAAAGCACAGAACCTCCCTCTGCTTTAAATCCCCTCATCTTTCCTCACCTGAGAGCTGAATTAGATGGAATCTAAATCCTCGGCTCATTGGTTGCCTGCTTCAATGCCTGGAAACAGGAAATGTTTTTGTGTCTGAATCAAAGCTGTGAACTTCTAAAGAGAGCAGATAGAACCGGCTCTTCTTGGATAACGGGACGATGAGGATCCTCCTCTGGGTAAAACTAGGAACCAGGTGAGCGAGCCGTCCTGCTGAAATACTCCAAGCTCTGCTGGCAGAAAGAGTGAAGAATACTTTCTTCACCTTTTAGGTTCTGACTTGAGTTTTATTGAGACGTTTCACATTTTTGTATTAGTTTAAATGTAGAGAGACTTCCAGTCGCTTCTCATCAAAGAAAGTTCGCCTGCAGTCAGAGGAGTCGGTGCATAGAGGGCGAACGCTCTGCAGCGGACGGAGGGAAGAACCTGGTCTGGAAATGCCTGAAATCAGGATAATGTCAAAGCCAGGTTGGAAATAAGGACCCGGCTGGCAGAACAGAAAAGTGTTGAAAAAGGTCAAGCTGTAAATGTCACAGAGATAAAGGGAAAATGTCACACTTTCATTCATTTTAGGTAAACATGTTTCCTCAGAGCAATC
>NW_015152002.1:114341-115887 GCF_000732505.1 Cyprinodon variegatus | reverse complement strand
CTCCTCTACTCTCTCCTCTACTCTCTCCTCCTCTCTCCTCCTCTCTCCTCCTCTCTCCTCTGCTCTCTGCGTTCATGTTCACATCTATGACATCTATACATCAGGTCTATGTAGACCTTGAGCGGCGGGCTGTAATGAAGCCTGCTGGGTAATTGCTGCTAAGCGGCTCCTGCTTCATCCAGCACTGGATCAACCAGAGCTACTGGGAGAACTAGGAGAACTGGCCCAGGTCTAAATAAACCAGAGACAATTAATACTGACTGCAGCCTGGAGCTCCTGAAGAATTTCCCTGTGTTTAGATATTTGATAGGAATTTCATCTGAGTTAATCCGTCCTGCAAGAAAGGAAAAAATGGACAAAATTCCAAAAAATGTAAAAATAAAAAATTATCCACTGGACTTTCTTTCCAAGTTTGAAGACGTTTCGCTTCTCATCCAGGAAGCTTTTTCAATTGCATTGAGAAAGACATGGAGACACACTGACATGCATCATGGCGGCGCTCGGCGGCAGCGGCCTGATGCAGCTCTTTCAACAATTCCACAAAATGGAGCCACGGTCACTAAATGCTTTAAATAAGCGCTATGTACGGATGGAAACACAGCGGGCCTTGCCCAGGACAAAGATGGAGGAAGCAAGCGGCTGCAGAGGCGGGCTAACAGCCAAGCTAACAGGGAATTCCCATAGAACACCTTAAATCCCGTTCCAGCAGCTGATCCGGTCACAGCGTGTTCAGAGATGGTCTTAGATGTATATCAGTGTGTCTGCTTAGTATGAATGAGCATCAGGCTGGGATTGAATAAGTTCACTTCTTCCCACTTCCACTTTTTGATATTTATAATATGATGATCATTTTAAATTGATGAACTGGCATTCATGTATGTTTCAGTTGCCTGAAATCAATAAATAAAAGAAACAAAGAAAAAAAAACACCATTCCCATGTATCCTGCTCTCCAGCATCCACTCTCTGGATAACAGAGAGCGGATGCTGGAGTCGAACTCTCATCAAGGAAGGAGATCAGGAACTGCTGCGTCATCATTCCGACTGAATCGTGGCTTCATTCATTGATAACGGACAATGCTGTTAGCCTGGAGGGGCTAACGCTATACCGCGCGGTAAGACTCGCGGGGTGGTGGGGTTAGTTGTGATCAGCTGAACAGCTGATCACAACAAAAGCTGGAAAAATAACCAGCAGCACCGTATGGATCTCAGCAGGGATGCAGCTGCAGAAAACCTTCTCATATAGACACCTGTTCACTTTGGATGAGCTGCATGGACACAGCTCGGGTGGAAGAATACGTTTACAGGAGAATATCTTTGGAACTGTAAGAGGAAAGGCTTAAGAGGCGCTGCTAGCTGTTTGCCTCTGGCATGAAGGAGGAAACAGGAGGAAACTGATCAGAGAGAAACTCAACTACTTCCCTTTATGTGAAAGAAGGAATCCATTCCCATCCATCCATCCATCCATCCATCCATCCATGCATCCATCCATCCATCCATCCATCCATCCATCCATCCATCCATCCATCCATCCATCCATCCATCCA
>NW_015152002.1:106860-113141 GCF_000732505.1 Cyprinodon variegatus | reverse complement strand
ATCGACTTTGTCATTGTTTCATACGGCCGCAAGTCCGATGAAACAATGACAAAGTCGATCATTGTACTGCGGCCTAGGGTGTCCTGGTGCCATGTGCACATATGGACACCCTTATGCTTGAACATGGTGTTCATTGTGGACAATCCATGACGAGCACAGAAGTCCAACAACAGAACACCAATCGAGTTCAGATCAGGGCGGCCATTCCTCCCAACCACGCCCCTCCAGGTCTCACTGTCATTGCCATATATCTGAAATAAATACTCATACATCCCATTTATAGTGGTGAGCTACGCTGTAGCCACAGCTGACAGATACCAGTCCCTCTGACCAACAGCAGTAGGAAATGCGGTGGGAAGTGCCTTGCCCAAGGACACAATGACACTGAAAGCAGGAGCCAGGGCTGTAACCAGCAACCCTTCCATTTCAGGGCAACTCCTTGATCCGACGCCACCATCCCCCCCAAAACCCCACAGTTTGGGTCTTGAAAGACAAAAACCCCCACAGGCAGGAGCCAGTAGCATCCTGGGATACTTTCCCAGGAAGGGAGGAAGTTGATGAGAACATGGATGCAAAGCAGCATGGAGGCTAAGCTGGCTGCAGGATCTAACCAGGTAGCCAAAGACACAATGAATGGTTTAAGTTCATGAAAAGGGTCTAGTCAAAGTCCAGACCCAATTCAGCTGTCAGGGATCTGAAGGACCAAAATACTTCTGATGCAGATGCAGACAGCTGGTAGAGACACACCCAGCAGACATGCAGCTGTGGGTTAGTTCTTCATAGCAGCATTTCAACATCTGTTGGAGGCCATCTTAAACATGGAGGTGAGGGATTTATCCTTAAATAATCACTGTTATTGGACCTGTTTCTAACAGTCCCAGGAGGGAACCTGATCCCCAGGAAAGAAGGAGAGCCTAAAGATGAACCTTCAGCTGAACACATGTTCTGCTCTCAGGCGTTCATCTGCACTGAAGCACCAGAACTTTCCGTTTGTGAAAAACTCCCTGCTGAGCTGACCCTGGATCAGAGCGGCGACTCGGCAGAACGCGGACATGGATCAGAACCCGCCATGTGAGGAGGAGGAGGAGGAGGAGGAGGAGGGTCTGCTTCAGCATTTCCATGAAGGATTTATGGAGGAGGAGCTGGGATGGATGGAACACGCTGGAAAGACCCCATGGACTTCTGGACAGGTAGGCAGGAGTTAGGGTTAGGAGGAGTTCAGCCATGTTGGTGTTCCAACCCTGCCTGATCTTACTTTATGGAAGAGTTTAGTTGATGCAATCAAAACATTAACAATTTCTTTATACACAGAACAAATAGAACCAACATGCTAATTAGCATCTCTGCACATACTGCTTCTGTAGGCAGGTAGATTGTCTGCACAGCTGGATAAGGGCTCCTCCTCTTAGAGAGCGAGCTCCAGTCTAAATGTCATTTATTATTGGAATAAGGTATAAATTGTACTTTTGGTGCATTGGTAAACACTCTAAATGTATCTGCACCCCAACTGGAAAATGATCGGCAGTAGATAACCCATACAGGATGTTGATCAATGAGGCTCATGCATCTGCTGTAGATTCACAGCGATCCAACCATGAGGAACGCCATGCCTCACTAATGTAGCTAAAACTATCTGCTGGCAGCAGGACTTTAGTTAATTAACCCACTAACCTAACAAAACTGGCTTAAATGAGTCAAATATAGATTTACTATCAGTGATAGAGTTCATGTCATCAATAACAAACACATTAAAACACTTGTTATCTTGTATAAACGAGTTCATTAAAAGCAAGTACTGCTTTGCAGCATTCCACTCCAAGGTGAACTATTTTAACCCAGGGTTCCAGTCTCTCATCAATCATATTGCAACACCAGCGGGAATCCGACCTCATTTTCACCAAAGCAGCACTAGACCCCCCCGGCTCTGTGGAGACGCTCCTTTACAGAGTTCAGATCTCCTAAATCCTGCTTTGTTAGAAATATCTGATGTAGACACAGAACATCGCATTGGCTCCAAAGTTGGTCTACAGCAACACGGCAAGCTTTGGCCAATCGCAGGCCTCCAATAGTATATGACAGAACTTAGTCACCTGTCCAGGTGCATTTGGCCTCGGTGCCACAGGCCAATGAGGCTCCTCCCACCTGGATACCTGGAGGAAGTGCTGATTCCTGCAGCTCCAGCCCTGTGGGGCTCATAAAAACGGCTCCAACTGGCCAGAGATCAGGACTGTACATCTCCATCACATCATTACACTCAGATGAGACTTGGATGGAGGCAATCCTGCTGTAGTCAGAGCATGTAACTTCCTGACCCAGCTGAAGATGGTAAATGTCTCTACATGCAGGAGAGGCGTTTGTTCTCCAGGTTTGTTGTCACTGTTTTTATGTTTCTTGCGGTCCCTGTGCTCTCAATAGCCAAACTTTGGGCAGGTTTTTCTCTCAAACTGTAGCACTTTCTCATCCTGGCTCAGTTCTTATTTTCACAGCCAAACAGTTTCGAAAGAACTTGTTATCCTCAATTATTTAGCCATCCAGAGTCCTGTAGATCTCAGGATTATGTCTAGATCAACGTGAAGCAGGGGTAACACAACCACAGGCTGTAGCACCGTCTGCCATCTTGGTAGTTTCAGACGATGTCCGTCAGTGGAAGCAGTCCCTCCTTTATTAAACTATTGCAAGAGTATATTTGTATGAGTCCTTGTCAACCTTTCAGAGGAACACAGAAATGTTGAAATGTTGTTTCTTAGAAAATCAAAAGGTGGTTTAGTGCCCAAAACCATTTCTGCTCCTTTATTAACTGTGTTACGGTAATCTGACCTTTTATTGTACGTTTATTGTCCTCACAAACCAGGAGCAGAAAACTGGAAATATTCATAAAAATAGAATCTAGTTGTAAAACTATCAGGATCTGATTGAATGTTTTTGTGTTTCCTTCAATCTAAGGTTCTAAACTTCTGCTGCTGTTAGTTTTCCAACAGAAACGGGTGGATTTTAAACGCCACCAATGGTTGGACCACGGATAAGACCAAGCCCAACATCACAATGTTAGAGCCGACTCACATTTATCAATCTAGGCAGTAAATGCATCCCGTCACATGTTTTAGTGAGACTGGGTACAAACTGGTTCGAACTTTCAACGCATGCAGACCAGAAGCAGCTTTTCAAATTAAAAGCTCACAACCAGTGTTAAAAAGCAGAAATGATGTAAAATCTACTTTGATCTGTAGCTATGCTGTGATTTTACTTTGATCTGTAGCTATGCTGTGATGCTCTTTTCCCATTGAAATCATTCGCCATTGATCTCCTAATGGGAAAACTGACTTCCTCGATCACTTATTTGGTGCATGTGTGACATCGTATCACCCATCATGAGTCACCTGGTTTGTTATGGTCGATACCATTGATGCTTTAATTCATATGCATATGTTAGACCAACAGGATGACCTAGTTTAACCTGAATGCAAACAGAACGAGTTACTGGCATTAAAATACCTAAACTGGTTCCAATGCAGGAAGGTCGGCACTGTTCTCTGGTTAAATCAGTTTAAACTATCAGTTTCTAGAGTTCTAACCCAACCTCTGAGTGGACAGTATATCCTTTATGAAGAAAATAGAAATATATATAAAATAGCATAACAGTAACATCAATCTATCAAAGTTCCCGCCCCCTCTAACCAGCTGTTAGCTTAACTGTCTCATTGGTATTTCTACCCAAACAGACAAATGTTAGGGCTGAGTGTAAATAGATCCAAACATTGATGCACTAATGTCAGCATAATCAGACGATCATTATGGAGGACGATAGAGCTGTCTCTGTCCAGCGGGGGGGTAGGTGTGTGTGCAGATTTTATAAATGCAGCCAGACTGCTGGGAGCATTGGTTGATTGACAGGTTCCTCACCAACTGAACTAAAGAGACCGATTCTCCGTGATGACCTGTCAACCCAAACCCAGACGGATCACCCAGGAACATCCTGCCAGTTAACCCAAAGTTTTTCCATTCCAAGCCTTCAGTCTCTCACGTCTTCTCTGTGTCCGATATATCTTCTGTTTTCCCCATCATGGATACCGCTTACTGCAAACAAACTAAAAAGCTTTAAAGCTGTTTTTCATCAGCGTTTCCAGGAAATTACAGGAATATTAGAAATATTGTGCAGAAAGACTGTTGATGTTTAAATAAAAACTGTTCCCATTACCGGTGTGACCAGGATCAGGGAAAGCTTTGAGGCAGTAATGACTCTTGTTTTGATGTGTTGGCGTATTGGGGACCGATGTCCATGCTCATATCCTCATCATTGTGAAGGAGGCTGCAGTTTTGCTCTATTGTGGATTCTGCTCTCCAATTTCTGCACTAAAAAAACACTCTCCAAGACCCCCCCACAGTGACACGCCATCTTGCCCCCCCTGGAGCTAAAGGAAAAAACATCCAACTTCAAAGAAAGTTTGGCCGTGAGGTTGTCCTGATGATCCCATCAGATCCCATCAGACCAGAATTTGCAGACCGACCAAAGCTAAATGGACCTGCTGGTTAACTTCAGGACCAAACTGCTGCAGAAACAGACCCTTCTGCATCGTTTCTCTCTGGGGTTTCAGGAACTTTGAGGTTCCAGAGAAATAAAGCAAATGAGAACTAAAAAAAAAACCCTGATTTGGACTTGAAATGCTAAGCTGCTGAATACTGCAGCCCAGAAATGGGGACTCGAGTTTGGGTAACCGAACGAGTTTCCCAAGTACGAGTTTGAGTCGCACTAGTGACCCAATGGTTTTAACCCTAAGGGTTTGATATATATCCCCTCATTCACACCTTTTAGAAATCTGGCCATTTTAAGCTCTCCTCTGCTTCCATCGCTGCTCCTCATGATCTGTTTTAAACACCAGAAAACCAGTAAATGTGAAACATGGTGATAATCGGTCATATAATCCCACTGATGGAAGGTTAACCCACTGGATTTGGTTTGGATTCTACTTTTATTTGTCCATCCAGGTGGAATAAAATCCGGGCATCCTGAGAATTAGCTCTGGAAGTTTGCTAACTGTCAGTAATCAGTACCAAATAAAATGATGTATGAAAACAGAAAATCAATCTGTTGGCTCCATGTAACCCGGGAAACTTCCAGTCAGCCAGTTGGTCTGGAAATCAGTTGACAGTTCGCTGGATTCAGAGCGTCTAAAGTCATAAAGTAGGGTTGGCATCCAGTGACACATATTGGCTGTTTCTCAATTCACTATGTAGCCCTGGCTAAAAAAAAACAAAATACAAAAATTATCTGCAAGATAATCACAGGTTTATGTTCTCTGTATTAAAAAATACAGGTGAGAGGCGTGTATCTTCATTTTCAGGTTGTTTGTTTTCAATGTGTAATCTGAGCGATTATATACTAGAACGCAAGTAGGGACTGGTTTCCTCACCAAGAACGTTCTTGGTGAGAGAAGAGTTATGTGTATATCTATATTTCTATTCATATTATCCTGTGCGGTTTGTTGTATATATATATAAATGTATCTGGAGCGTGTAATAAAAGTAATTTCCCTCTGGGATTATTAAAGTATGTCTGATTCTGATTCTGATCATTTAAAGTATAATATTCTCGCCTCAAATGACCTTAAAATGTACTTTTATTGAACAATAGCAACAGAAAGAGAACTTTTAACTTTTAATGGGGCGCTGTTGTGTATTAATCTGCACTAATCATAAGATAAAATAAAGTTAATGTTTTATAAGTTTAAAGTTGTTTTCACAAATACTGTTATAAGAGCCATTCAAGGCCAAAAAGGAGAAAAACAGAGCAATGAATGGAGCCATTCAAGGCCAAAAAGGAGAAAAACAGAGCAGTGAGTATGTGTAACTGTTGCACCTGGCCCCAAGAGGAGGGTAATCTGCAGGAAAACGCAGGGTTCAGGCCCCTTAGTGATAAGAAGCACACTCATTAAAAATGAAATATTTGACATATCAAGGTTGCCCAGCTCAGCAAAATTTGGCCATACAACTTGTGATAAATAGAGTTGTTATTTTCAAGGCACACGGAGCGGTAATGGTCCCAGAAAGGGTGATGCTTTGACTAAGACACGAGGGGGGAGCAGTAGGCCAGACTGACATGGCTTGAAGCAAGGAAAGGATGTGTTCTAAAGAGTGATATTTTTGCATCCCAAAAACGTTGTAGTGGAAAAAGTCCTCCGCCTAGCTTCTAGCTGGGCGGAGGGAGACATGCATCTGGCTGTTGTCAGGTTAGTAGGCCCTAGCTGTCTGAATGACGGCGCGCACTGATACGAACAGAGAGAAAA
>NW_015152002.1:104850-106755 GCF_000732505.1 Cyprinodon variegatus | reverse complement strand
GCCAGACTGACATGGCTTGAAGTAAGGAAAGGATGTATTCCAACATGTTTGTGATTAAACTGTCATAAGTTTCTGATTTGAATGCACCAGATGTTTTCATGGCCTGAGAGATTGCTCTCACAAGAATAAGATGTGTCTATGAATGTCACTGTGATTTGCAGATAAATATCAATGTGACCTTTACCAAAGACTGAAATATGTTCTGAAGGGGGTTTTCCACCGATAAGAAATATATAAAAGGGAGCTGTCTTCACCATTTGTTCAGCTGATGCTCACCGGTGACCAGCTCAGTGTGAATGTGTTGTGTTTAGCAATAAACACACTGGACCTGGACTCAGCTGCCTCTGCCTAAATTGTTTTATCTTTGTTTGAGACTTTTTCTGCTTTTTAAGAACTTTGAATTTTTATAAAACTTAGCTTCAATTTTAAGTCGTCAAGAAGAGAATTATAGACGACAGCGCTCCATAGAAAGCTGGTGCTGCCGCAGTGCATGCTGGGACAGCTATCCATCTCAAGAACAGACAGGTCTGCTGTGATGGATACTCGATATAGGGGGCGGGGCAAGAACAACATCCGGGGACTCTTATTGGTCTGCTGCTCTTGTGAACTGAAACAGTACCAAGGCTGAGAACCCACAAGCAGACATATTGAGAAACGGCCATTTGGTCTGACCTAAAATGGCAGCTCATTCTGCAAACCTCTCACCTGATGATGTGGGGTCTATCCATGTCTATGCATGCAGCCCCCCCCAATAGCCTCTTCTTTTTCACTCTTTCTGCTGATTTCCTTCAGCCAGCAGTAGGTGGGGGTTGGGTGCACTAGCTGTCTGTTTCAGTGGGTGTTCTCGCTCCTCCAGAGTCCCGCCTCTCAGTGAAACATCACCTGATCAGAGATATTATAATACTGCAGTCGCTATTCACAGCACTCAGGGAATTTAACCGGCAGCTGCTCTGATATTTCTCCAAGTAAAATTTAGGAATCAGGTCGCTTTAAAAATTAGAGATGCCGAAAAATCAGCTCCTTAGACATGCAGAGCTTTTTCAGCAAAAGCAGAAACAGATTATAAGTTTATACAAGTTAGTATTATAAAGCAAGAAGCTTGAGAAACCAGTTGAGATGCTGTGTTCTTCTTTACTGGTTAAAAAAACTCTTCTCAGAGGACCAGGACTCCCAGTTACAGGTTAACATGAACACATCTCTGCTGTTTCCTGATTGAACGGAGAATCAGGCTGCAGAGCTTCTAGATATCTGGCATCATTATGGTTCATAGATCAGAGAACTGCAGGTTTAAGGTAAACAGGTTTACTGAGATATGCAACATGCAATAAAATAGATCTGCAAGTTTACCAGGAAAGAAATACGCTGTAATTAAACTAAGCATATATTTTGTATTTCAGTGAGACTCAGAAATAGCTGTTTCAGCCAACCTAGAGGCAGCCTGACTGACAGGACTGAAAATTATCAGATAAGAAACCTGCAAGAATTAAACCACCAATAATACCATAAAAATCAGTGAATAAATATTATAGAAATATAACATTTAATACATAGAATTTGACTGTCAACCACAGATGAAACACATTTCTAGGTTTGAATATACAGCTTATCAAACAAGAAAATCCCTGATGGAGCAGAAAGGGAAACCATCCATCATCATCACCTTCATCACCACCTTCATCATCACCATCATCACGATCATCACCTTCATCACCAACATCACCAACATCACCTTCATCACCACCTTCATCATCGCCATCATCACCTTCATCACCTTCATCACCAACATCACCTTCATCATCAGCTTCATCATCGCCATCATCGCCATCATCACCTTCATCACCTTCATCACCAACATCACCTTCATCATCAGCTTCATCATCGCCATCATCGCCATCATCACCTTCA
>NW_015152002.1:100989-104063 GCF_000732505.1 Cyprinodon variegatus | reverse complement strand
CATCATCTTCATCACTCCCTTCATCACCTTCATCATCACCATCATCACCTTTCATCATCGCCATCATCTCCTGCATCACCATCATCACCTTCATCATCTTCATCACTCCCTTCATCACCTTCATCATCACCATCATCACCTTCATCATCGCCATCATCACCTGCATCACCATCATCACCTTCATCATCTTCATCACTCCCTTCATCACCTTCATCATCACCATCATCACCTTCATCATCGCCATCATCACCTTCATCATACCATCATCACCATCATCACCTTCATCACTCCATCATCATCACTTCATCATCGCCATCATCACCTTCATCATTCCATCATCACCATCACCTTCATCATCGCCATCATCACCTTCATCATTCCATCATCACCATCATCACCTTCATCATCGCCATCATCACCTTCATCACCTTCATCATCACCATCATCACCATCATCATCCTCACCATCACCTTCATCATCACCATCATCACCTTCATCATTCCATCATCACCATCATCACCTTCATCATCACCATTATCACCTTCATCATCGCCATCATCACCTTCATCATCACCATCATCACCTTCATCATCGCCATCATCACCTTCATCATTCCATCATCACCTTCATCATCGCCATCATCACCTTCATCATCGCCATCAGCACCATCATCATCCTCACCATCACCATCTTCATCACACCAACATGTTCATCATCCATCCAAACCAGATCTCAGCATGTTGTCTTCCAGCCAGCATCCTGGTTACTGCTGTGTTTTAACCCTTGCATGTCCACTGGTTCCAGTTGCTGGCAGACCGACTCATAGTCCTGAGTGGAAACGCAGCCTAACTGGTCTCTGCTATCGTAACCCTGACCTGGTCTAAAAGCTCCGCCTCCATCCTCAGCACAGGCCCATCTCCTGTTAGCCGTTTCCATCACAACGGAAACACCTGACAGAAAATGACTTCTACCCAGATCTAAAACTTAAGCTTTCAAACAGATCCAAACATTTTTTAGTTTAAATATAGATTATTTTTCTGCTTTCTTGCTGTTTCCTTGTTTTGCATTTTAAAGCTCTGCTAACACCCAGGCCTTAAACTGCAGCACAACATGTTAAATCGCCTTTCTCTAAATCTAAGCAACTTATTCATGTGTTTAAATCCATTATTTTACTCCACATGCATTTTATTTAAATATCTGTGTAGTTGAATATGATTCTAGTGAGAGTGTTTAATAAGCGGCGTGCGAGCGTCAGAGGGCGGCTCTTTACGGCAGGATTTTAGCTTTGCCATCAATCATTTCTGAGATCCAACACTGCTGGAGTTTAAGCTCTAAACGCTTTCTTCCTGCATGACGATTGATATGCAAAGGACAGCAAATCTTTAGGGGACTCTGCTAAAAGGAAATATCCTCTAACATGAAGGGTAAACATATTTAGTGAGCCATATTTAGCCCAGCAGCCTGGACGAGTTTAAAAGATCTGTTCTACAGAGATGGCAGCCTGAAGAATGACCCGGTTTGTTCTGCTGGAATAAAAAGATCTTGGTGGGGGGGTCTTTGCTGGCAGATAGTCTACAGAGTTGCATTTCTCAGAAAGTTGGAAGGGAGGGGTAGAAGGTCTTGAATAGAAACCACTTTCTTATAGAGAGCAAACAGACATGAAGCAGAGAAATCACACATTCCAGGAATACTGAAGTTGTAAGTTGGAGGTGACAGCCAGGTGAAATAAAACCTTCCAAAGCTGTAATTAAGCTCAGAGGAGGCAGCTCTGCGGTTACCTGCTACGATGCGACACCAGTCTCCCAGGAGAGCCTGTGCCCATGGAAACAGGAGCCTGAGAAAAGAGGAGAGCAAGGTGCTTTTTATATTCTCCTATTTTCTGAGCGTTAATTGGTTGCCAACAGCACTTGACTGTAGCTAGCAGAGGCCGGCCCCTCAGCAGGTCTTTAGCTAAGACTGAGGGGTTTCTGCCAACTTCCAGGGCCAAGCCACCAGGGACTGAAACTGTCTGCATTCACAGCCCTTACATGTCACACAAGCCTTTTTTAGGCCGTTTATTTCCTTTGTTGTGGAGCTTATTCAAGATTAAACGTGCACTAAGGAACTTTTTTCATCTGTTTGTTTTAGTTCTGGGGTGACAGAGGAGAAGCATCTACTTTTTCCCACTTGGTCAGTGTGTTGTCCAGATCTGAGAATAGCAGAGGAGGCAAGAAAAGTGTCCGACCCAGATCCTCCAGAATGCAACAGCCTCTCTTTCATCTCAGGCATTAATCAAAGCAGATAACTCTAAATACATGCAGCTGCAAACACAGCTATTGAACTGAAGAGATAAGCTGATATTCTACTCCTTCCATCCTTTCTTCAGCATTGAAACATTTGCTGCTGTTCCTGAAAAGATCCGAGCTCTCTTCCAGCTGTTAGAGCAGAGGGTCTATGGGAGACTTTAAACCAAGCATCACAACCAAAACTGATTTCATTGCTTTTCCATATTGAATGGTTGCTGGTGCCACAGATGCTTTTCTGGCTAATTTAGCAGAAGAACAGAAACATACTGATCCATTCTGGTTTTAATGGGTCCATCTTGTGTTTTAAAGGTATGAAGGACCATTTAGCAGAGAGTAGGCTTTACCTAAATAAAACAGCCGAACCTTATTGATAATGATGAGTTTCACATCCTGAAATTCATCATGATCATTAGAAACCTTCAGGTCAAACTGGACCAAAATATCTGATCAATCTTTTTGACCCCATTGGTGAATGTATGCTAACATTAAAGCTAATTCTGTGGGCGTCAGTATCAGAAAACTGTACCTAATAAAGTGGCCGGTGACTAACACCAGATTTGCTTCCTTTAAAATCAGATAGTAAATAATTATTTACGAAGATCATTGATATTTTCAAAGATTGTTGATTTTGGCCTCTAAATGAGACCAATCAGACGGAGCATCTAAAAGACCCAGAAACATTTTCTGACATTGGAGTTGGACCCGACATCTAGAAATGACAAGACCTGTCATTTAAATCCCAGATCAAAGAGGTTTCTAGAATTTCCTTCTTTTATCTGAGGAATATTG
>NW_015152002.1:98178-99408 GCF_000732505.1 Cyprinodon variegatus | reverse complement strand
GAGGACTGTCAGTCAGTGGAGGACTGTTGGTCAGTGGAAGACTGTCAGTCAGTGGAGGACTGTCAGTCAGTGGAGGACTGTTGGTCAGTGGAAGACTGTCAGTCAGTGGAGGACTGTCGGTCAGTGGAAGACTGTCAGTCAGTGGAAGACTGTCAGTCAGTGGAGGACTGTCAGTCAGTGGAGGACTGTTGGTCAGTGGAGGACTGTTGGTCAGTGGAGGACTGTCAGTCCTCTGGTTCTTTCTGTTCTGACAAAGACGTTTTACACATTAGCATATTTAATACCAAATCATTCACCTAAATAAAAGCTGCAATGACTTCTGGAGAAATGTGTGAAATCCTGGACGATGCTTGTAGACAGTGTGTTTACCAAAAAGCTTTAAAGATACACGAGGCTTTGCTGTGGAAACTCAATTAACCAGGCCTGTAAAATCCAGTATTCAATGGGATAAGGCGGATCCAATCTAATTAGACTACATCCAAGTTATCTTCCTCAGATAAGCAGGATAACAGCTAATCTGGACTTTCTGTCACAGCCAAATGAAAATGACTTGAACCCAATCCAGCATGCAGTCTGGGGCGCCTCCGTAAAGAGGGAAAATATAACCATTAAATAGGAAGCTGTCCTGTTCTGATGCCTGATATGAGGATTTATCCCCAAATCGACTGAGGACATGCATGTTGCCTTAATTGGTCTTGTTGATAATGCTCTTGTTTGCAGTCTGCGGATCTACGTGTCACCTCACCTCCACCCTTCAGCCATAATCCTCTTCCCAGACAGACTGATACCAGATCAGCAGCCACTGGGCAAGAAGGACCCCAGTCTCCCCAGGTCCTGGGGTGCGGGGGAGCAGAGGTGTGCTGCCATGGGTATGTCTACCTCCTGAAAGTATCAGGAAATATCTTGGGATTACTAACAGCTTCATCCAGGCCAACACTCTCTTTCTGCCATTTGTACTCTATGCCTCTCTACCAAATTTCTCTCTGTCGTCATCGGACACAAACAAACTTCTTATGGTTTATATTTTGAGCCGTAATTTTCTAGTCAGATTCAGATTGAGAAGCAGGCAGAATAAATAAACGGTTGGAAAACACACAGAGGTAGATGATAGTGCTTGAATCAGCCTTTAGAGACATTTCAGGGTTTCTGAGGAGGCTGATTGATTGTTTATTAGCTGCAGAATAAAATCGACATTTAAATTGATGCAGTTTCATTCAAATTCAGCTCTAA
>NW_015152002.1:87803-94918 GCF_000732505.1 Cyprinodon variegatus | reverse complement strand
GGATCCAGTCTAGGTAGACAGCGTCCTTGGAGGATGCAGCCCAGGATTTCGAGCAGAGCCTATGTCTCTCGGCTGACCTGGGAGCGCCTAGGGCTTCCCCCAGCAGAGCTGGAGGAGGTGTCTGCGGAGAGGGAAGTCTGGGAGTCTCTGCTTAGTCTGCTGCCCCCACGACCCGGTTCCGGATAAAGCGGGAGACGACGAGTACGACGAGTACGAGTACGACTCATTGCTCTGATGACATCTGACCTGTTCCTTCAGAGATGTTAGTAGAAGCTGCCTTCACTGGACATGGAAAGGACTGGAGCACCGCAATCAAATTATTTAAAGGCCTTAAATTAGCAGCCATGAAGCCAAAGCTAAAAGCATGACTCCTTTTTTTATATCAGCTTTATTCCCACTGTTAGCAAACAGCAGAGAGCTGCATCCTCCGAAGGAGCAGCCTGTCTTAAGGGAGAAGAGATGCATCACTTTATGGGAAAATCTGGGGAAAAATTCAGGAAATCCCCAGAGCTCCCATCAGACCCAGGCTGCTCCCTCCTGGGTTACCCAGAGCTGCCGCCGCTGCTCCTCACCGTCCACAAACCCGTCTGGAAGGGAGAATCAATTCCACCTCCTGACATTTAGTTTGTTTTCCTCTCTTATGGGAATCTGGGAGATAAGCAGCTGCTCTGCTGGTGATGGACGAGCCGAGGGTGTGAGCAGAATAAAATCATGAAGACAAGGATCACAGAGAGACGCGTCTGGAAAAGCAGAAACAAACTGATCCAATCAATAGTTTCCATCAGGCCCCATTAAAATGGTGCGGATCTTTAAACCTGTTTGCAGAAGCAGGGCTGAACTGCGCTGCGGGTCACAGAGGTGAGGCGTCTCTTATTTACAGGACACATACGCAGCGGGACTCGCTCCAAAGCATGCCCAGAATGTTGATCAAGCACTTCAGTCAGACTCCTGCGCTCACATTTAGCTTACATCTTCCTCCCTCACATGTTCCACCTCAATGAGCCGCTGCTAAAGGGATTCCCTGGAAGATCAATAGCCGATACAGCAGGCAGAAGGTCAGGCCTACAGCGCGCTCAGAAATCATCTCCATCGGTCTGAATGAGGAACCTCACGGGGCCCTCGGCTTCATTCCATTCTAGCAGGTTGATGAGTAAACAGCAAAGCATAAATACTGCATGAGATTTCTCTCTTTAACGATCTGGGTCAATCCTCCTAATGCTCTGCAATGAATTCATAGCATCAGCTGCTGAAACATTAGAGAGAAACAGGAAGGAGTCTACAGGAGGAGGCGCTGCTGAAGTGAAGGAGCAGCAGAGAACCAGACGTCTCCCACCTGAACCAGTGCAGATCATTCAAAAAGCAAAGAGCTGAGGAAGGTCTACCTTATTGATGCGCCGCCGGAGCTTCTCAGCGGTGCTGCTGCTGCTGCTGCTGGAGCTTCCCCCATGAAGTGGAGCAGCTGTCAGCAGAGACACCTGCCCTGGCTCAGCCTCCTCCAGGCCAAGGGAAGGGGGTTGCCCTCCCTCAGCCCCCGCCATGCTATTGTCTTACTGCTGCAGATTTGGGGACAGTTTAGACATTTTTTTCACATTTGCAAACATTAGTCTAAATGTAACGCATGAAACGTTTTAACATTTAGACTGAAAGAATTAGCAGCACAGCTGCTGTCATTGATAAATTAATATTTGAATGGTTTGACTAAAAAACCTAAATTAGTGGTAAGCATGGAAAATGTAAGGAGCTTACAGTGGGTTACCCCGGGTGGAGGGGGGGTGGCCATCTGTTTGGATGCTTGGTGGTGGGTCTGCACCAACAGACTGACTGACGGGGATCTTGTCCAATCTCAGCTGTTGCAGAGGAAGATTAGAAGATCCTGCAGCCTCCATGATGGCTGTGTAAGTTAGCAGAGATCTGCTGTTTTAATCAGACGCCGCTGAGCGAAGCAGGAGGAGCAGCGACCTACATTCATCCTCCGCTCAATGACAGATGTCCTGAGATGCGCTTATTCTTCTGCACATCAGTAACTTCTGCTGCAGCATCCAGTCTGTCGCATTCTGCTCCTCCATAGATTTAAGTTTGATCTAATTTATGACAGAAAAATGAATCCTAGAACCTCTCAGTTATCTTCCTCTCTATTCACTCCTTCCTTTAAACCCTAATGGAGGTTTAGCTCTATCAGTTTCCTATTTTCACCTCTTTGATTTATTTTACTTACAAAAGAAGCAACAAAAGAAATGATCAAACAAACCAACATTTGACTGGAGGCTTTATAAATGGACATTAAAAACTTTGAAAGCATATAAAGCGTGAATTAGACCCCCCTATGTGACCTTTGACCCCTTATTAGCTCAGTCTGACCCTTCAGCTCCATCTTCCCCTCCTGCTGCGTCTTGGTGCTCCTCTGTGACCTCAGAGGTTCTGATCCATCTCTGAGTGGGTCATGTGACCCAGAGCGCCGCTTCCTGTCAGTCTGAGATTCCCTTAAACACCAGAGCTAACTGAGCTAACAGTAGTTAGCTCTGAGCCGCAGCTGATTCCCTGATGGAGGATTTCCTCCAGGACTTCTGGATCTGCAGGTCTGATACCAGAACCAGAACCCAGTCTGGTTCATTTAGAGCTGCCTGTGGCCTGCAGGGGGCGCTGAACCTGAAAGCTACAGATATAGCGCCCCTAGTGGCTAAAATCTGCAGTGTTGCTTTGAAGGTGAACAACAAATCCATCAATAAAGAGATAATCTTTAACATTAAAATCATCACTTTAAGATAAAACATTTAAATCAGTGAAGATGAAGCAGATGAAAAAATCCCAATTTCCATCAGAAAGGAAAAAAAAACTGGAACTTAAACTCGACCTCTGCCAAAATACGGAAGGGAGGTTTTCCAAGAATAAAATATTTCCTCCTGTTGGAGACCTGAGGAGATCCAGAGGGTCAAAGGTCAGCGTGGAGGAGGTGATCACTGACAGACGGATGGAGGACGTTGGTTCTACAGCTCAATCAGGATGAAACTGGTTTCCATACCAACAAACCAAAGGAAAGGCGGGAATGCCAGATTCTGGAAACATCTCATTTCTGTCTGTGTTGAATTTTGCTATTTTAAGAAAGAGAGAAAAGTTTCCCCGACTTTTCCTACAAACCGATTGGTTTAAAACTTCTCAGTTTTCCATCATTACCAGCAAGCAGGAGGAATTCCCACCAGATTTGGGAATTCCAGACTCACTAGCAGATGCATTAGCCGCGACGCAGAAATGTTTCCGACCAATGAAATGCAAGGTATGACGTCACCATGGTAACCAGAGGCGGAGGTGAAAGAAAGATGGCAGCTTACGTTTCAGATGGCATAGCCTCTATGTCTTTAGGGGAAACGGTAAAAAGGACGAGAGTTTCCTGTTCCGATGGGAATATGTCTGCCTGTTCCTCCCGACAGAGTTCGATTTATCAGGTAACTCCCTGAAACAAACCAAGCTGCTCCTGATGCTGTGATTGGCTGAAAGCTCAACATGGGAGGCAGACACCCAATCAGCTGGAGGACATCCCGCCCTTCAGCAGCACTTCCTACAGGAAGCTTCCAGATCCATTGGAACTGAACTAAAGGATCCGTCTGGTTTCTATCACAGTTGTTAAAAATATGCCTGAAAAAGCTTTTGCATATTTATTGCTTTCTTCTTTTTTTATAATTAGACCCTTAATATTAATTTTATCAGCACTGAAAGGGGAAAACAACCTGCTGGACTCCCAGCGCTGCCATGGTCCACAGCAGGAAAACACGGAGCAGTGGGGGAGCTTCAGTGACTGATCTAGGATCACTGATCTAGGATCACGGATCAGTGTTTAGGGTCAGAACCAAAGGACAGACCAAAGGGAGGGAATCTGGAAGGTCTTCCTCCTGTTAAACACGGCATGAATATAACAGCTTTTAGAAAAAGGAACAGAGCGTTGGCTTTCAGCCATGCTGGGGTCGTTAGGATGGAGCCACCAGAAAACCCTGAACATGACATCAGTGGTTTGCTTTCATTTGCTCCAAAACAAAAAGAGAATTTGTAACGGCCTAGTCAAAGTCTGGAGCTGTGGTATGACCTTAATCAGGCGATTCACGCTAAATGAAACAAAGGTTGGTTTCCAGTCAGCTAACAGCTTGTTGTCACACATGGATGTAGCTTTAGGGGACGTTAGCTTTGCCCATCAAGCAAGTTTGATTCCTAAAGTTTTTTTTTCTTTTGCATTTAGATTCATCTTATGGTTTTCATGCAGGACTGATCATAAATCTGTTCTGCTGACATGAAATGTTTAGTTTTGATGAAGGTAAAACAGGTTATAAGTCCTCATTAACCACTAAGATGGAGAACCTTTGCCTGAGATCTCGTTGCTTTGTTTGTCTCCCTTTGTGCCTGTCGACCGTGACTCTGCTGCTTGCTGGGTTTTCCCTCTTTAATGTGACAAATAGTCCAACTGCCTCCTTCATCCCAGTGGGAATGTGATGCTGTGAAACCCCCCCCCCCCCGCCAATATGAAGGCATGTTGGAAATGGGATCCTATTCATCACATCACGCACCTGTGCTGCTGTTGTTCTTCACCTTTTATACAAGGTCAGATTTCCCATCAGACACGTTTTACTGCAGACCGATACTGGGGGGTGGGGGGGGGCAAATGTGACCAGAGATGTTAGCTGATATCAATCACTGCGCCTGTAGGAAGATTTATGGTTGAATTTACATTCTATTCCATTCAGTTTATTTCTAAAGCACCAAATTCACTGCACACGTCACCTCAGGGAACTTTACAGTTCAACCAGATCATCCAGTCAAAGAAAATATGAAAAGCAGGCATGATGGAGAGGAGGAGATGCACAAAGAGACGCTAGTGTGGAAATACGGCAGGGATGATGTTCTACTGTTTCATGGCTTTAAAGTCAGATTACTTCTGAGTTTCTGACCCACATGCAGATGGAGGTCACTGGTCTCTATTTATTCACTGGGTTAGCATCACTGGATAGCCCGTTGGTCAGACGGGAGGGGGGAGGGAAGCCATCGGCGGCCATATTGGTACTCCCTAGTTAGACCGGTCGCAATGTAAACAATCCATGCTAGAACTTTTAAAATAAAGATAAATTCATCACTTTGACACACCTGGCTGTTTCATCATCAGTAGAATAAATTTAACTTAGAATAAATAAATAGATCCATCACATTATGAAGTTAATGAGGTCTATAAATCCTGTAATATAACATATTATAGAAATCCGTCTCAATAACATGAATGTGTTAATGGAGCAGAATAATACAGATGAGCCAAAAGTGATAAAATAATGATGAACATGTAATAAACATGTATTGATGACTTTGCAGAGTCATTACATCTTACATATAATTAGAATATTTCACCTCAGGACTGAATTACCCGTCCCTGTCTGTTAATGCTGTAGTATTTTCCTATCTGCAGATGAATGAAGCCGTATACTTTATGCTGTGTCTGAGCATTAGTCTTTAAAAATGTTTGACTTGCTTTTCTTCCATCAATATAACCTGCAACATATTTCAGCTCATGACTTTTTCAAATGAGAAATAAACCAAACGCTCCAAAAACGACATCATCATCCACTGAATAAAGAATGACTGCATTAACATTTCACAGTGAATGACTTTCTATTTCCTCTACTTTCTATTTTCTAACCTTAGACCCAATGTCAGCGTCTAACTCAGTCAATGTCTTCCAGTCAGTCTGAGATAGCCAGACTAATGTTAGTCTGCAGACTAATGTTAGTCTGCAGACTAAACTATAGGATCCATCGGCTATAGATGGATTTATTGCTTAGTTCATCCACTGACTGGGAAATGACCTGAGGAACCTCTTCCTGCAGACAGAAAACTGCTGGTTTTAGCAGCTGATTGCTGCACAGGGGGGGGAGGGGTTTATATGGGGAGTCTCTGTGGGAGTGGGGAGTACCAAGATGGCGGCAGGTGACTTCACTTTTTCCAGGCTACCAGCAACCAGTGAATAAATAGAGCTCAGTGCTGGATGTCTGGGACTGAGGAAACGGGAGGTAGAAGACTTTTTTTTTTTCTTTATTGAATAATAAGTTATTTATTTACATTTTCAAGTATGAATCTCCACTTTTCTTTCTTACATAAAAAAAAGATATATTATATACAGGAGATCCTCTTAACTATTGCAAGGCAACAGAAATAAATGAATAAATACACAAGCAGTAATATAACAACCAATGAAACATACAAAACTTTAAAAATAAAATGTAAAGAGCCTCATTCTGTGGAAGTAGAAGACTGGAGGTCTGGGACCGAGGGACGAGTCTCTGGCTGTAAAGCAGAGAGGAACAGAGAAGGAAAGGGACTGAATGAGGAACCACCAGGGAGGAATGAGGGGTCTGAAGGATGGAAGGAGATTAGAGGTCTGGTCTCCAAAGGTGATCCAGCGTTAACACCCCCCCCAGTAATAAGTGAAGTATCTGAATGTTACAACAGCGTGATGAAGAAAGAGTGAAGGAATGAGGGATCATCTAATGCATTTATCTACTTTATTGACATTGATCTGACCTTTAGGTCTCTACATGTGTCTGTTACTGTGAAATGTATATTTTTGTAAAAGAAGGTACAGTAGCTCCTCCTCTTAGCGTTGTTATAGCAGGCAGAGAACCCATGGGGGATTTACAGTTGCAGCTGATTTATGAGTCTTGTAAAAAGACAACATCTGCCTGTAATCTTGAAAGCTGGTTAAACATTTTTAACCTTTTCCCTCTGGTGCCAACTGCATGCACATTCCGGCTGATGAAGCTTAGTTTACCCGTATTAAAGCGTGAGTGATGAATGTTAGGGTGCGTTTATTGCTATAGAAACATATTTGACTCAGCCAAATCATGCTTATAGCCTGTGGTTGTCAGGATATTGGTTTAAAGGCAGAATTATAGGAAGCAGAAAAACATTGAAGGAGAGAAAATGTCTTGATATTGGCATTGATGACTGGCTTAATGGCTAATTCCATTCACCTGTTCCATTCTGCCAAGTTTCTCTCTACATCTCATTTGATCCACCTGCTCCTCTACTTAAGCTACTAATCATCAGGCCGCTTTATGTTGTTCTCTCTAGCCAGTGATGAGAGTGTT
>NW_015152002.1:86177-86949 GCF_000732505.1 Cyprinodon variegatus | reverse complement strand
GGAACACTCTGGGCGGCTCCCGTCGCATCTTCTGTTCTGAGTCATTACAAAAATGAGGAGAAAGAGTCAAAGTGTTTGTGTGACGGTAGGTAATAGAGAGGGGGGGGGAATGGGAGAGAGAAAGTAGAAACAGATGCTGATTGGACGCCACACAGCGTGCAGCATCATACTAAGCTGTGCTTTGCATTAATCGCAGTTACTGGGAAACCAGTAAACACATCTCATTGACTTTGGTCTTTTTATATCTAAACGGTCTAACATATGGAGGTAATTCTGATCCCGGTAAAAGTGTCCAGAAACTGATCCTGAATGCTGAAGTGCGTTTCCCTCAGTTCTTTGCTTTGACTCTTTACAATTTACTGTCTGTTTATACTGCTCAGAGTTTCAGCTGAGATCGGAGGAAGACTTGGACAGAAGCTTTAGGATGTTCTTCTCTCTCAGCCTGTTCTGTGATGCCTGTGAAAAAATTATCTCTCATGCTGCAGGCCTGCAGATCCAAGATGGTCTCCCTCATCTTCCTGTTCTCTCTGGACCACTGGGAGATTCCATCAGTGAGATTTTTTACATCCTGCCTCAGCACCTTATTTTCAGCAGTAAGTGCAATTAGTTGAGTTTGACTGCATTCAACGGATTCCCTCATAGCCTGGGAGTCTTTATGGAGGATCTCATCCAGGGCAAGATGGGCGTCAAAGCTGGCAAGACAGTGGAGCTGCTGCTGGCCAGACAATCAGAACAGGAGCATTCAGATGTTTTCAGATGTTATCAGGCTCCT
>NW_015152002.1:80445-83018 GCF_000732505.1 Cyprinodon variegatus | reverse complement strand
TACATAAAATCAACATGTGTACATAAAATCAACATGTGTACATAAAATCAACATGTGTACATAAAATCCATACTCTACATGGTGTTAAAAGCCAAAGAAAAGATGACAAAGTTCAGTCTGAGCCCAGAAGAAGGAGTGAAGTCCAGAGGAGCGGAAGGCAGTGTCCTACAGCATCCAGAATACGCAGGGGAACCAGAAGATCCAGAAGGGTAAATCCAAGCTTGGAAGACAGGTCCATGGTTGGCAGCAGGCAGAATCCAGGTAACAGTCCAGAACCACAGGACAGGCAAACAGAGCAAACAGGGGCGGTCGAAACTCAGAAGTCTGAGAGGAGAAATAGATCAGGAACAGGCAGAACTAAACACAGGGAATGTTAGTCTCGCTCAGAAGCTAGAATAATCTGCCACCAAAGGTCCAGAGGCTTAAATAGCAGCAGGAACAGGTGGATATGATAAGAGATAATTAGTGAAGGGCGAAGCAAAGCAGAAGGAAGGAGCATTCCCAGCCTAAAGGTGCCAGATTATGACTGCATGTTAAGCTCAGTTTTAAACTTGGTTGTAACATTAGTATTAACCAGCGTTGTATAAAGTGGTGAAATCTCAGAGTCAAATAAAAGTAACAGTAACACAACAAAATATGACTTTTGTAAAAGTCCAAGTCACTGACTGAACTGTTACTTGAGTTAAAGTATTAAAGTATCTGAAATGTCTTGTACTTAAAACCATTAAATGTGATTTATTTAACATAAGATCCCTTTCTTCAAAAAGTCTGCTAGTTAATAACTTGATTTGTGATAATCACATTAATAAATTAACCACATTAACCCCAAACCATTCTGGGCGAGGAGGACAAGTAGCAGCAATCTCTCAGTCTGACTTCTTAATTCCTCCAAAAGAAGTTAATAATTACAACTCTATGAACATTTAACCCTTAGTTTCCCTCATCCAAATGTAACCCTTTCATATGAAGTTACCTTGATGTTTTTCTTCACGTTGGACAGGGAGAGTTTCTAGGATTTCCAGGTCTTTGGGCCGGCATGACAGACACTTCATGGGGTACGACGAGGAGAGCATTGTGTTTAAATGAGGCCTAAATGAGGCCAACCTGTAGCCTAGTTCGACGTTGTTGCAGCCGCTGTCATCGTCTCTGTCTCCTCTTCCACGTGGCTGCTGCTGATGGTGAGACTGGCTTTGCGTTTAATGGGAGAAGAGAAACAGGTGGAGCTATTGTCCTATTGCTGGTGATGAACAAGACCAGGCAAGTTTTTTTTTTTTAAGTAACTAAATCAAACACCGAAAATGTATCGGAGTAAAAGTAAGCAATTAAGTTCAGAAATATAGTGAAGTAAAAGTATAATTTATCAACAAATTTTATACTCAAGGAAGTATAAAGTACTCTAAAATATACTTGAATAGAGTAGTACATTGGCATTGGATGCAGGATTCTGCCCCTCATCCAAAGGGTTGTTGGTTCAAGCCCTGATCCTGGCTTTTAATAATGTTACACTAAGCTAACAAAATTCAGTCAAATTGACCAGTTTGTACTGGTTTTCCATGTTAGCAATAGATAAAAAAAACTACCAAATTAACACATACCTACCAACCTGATGGGTAAACAGTTGACTGCAACATGTGAACGGTTGATGTTTCCACAATTTAACGTTAAATTCCTGGTTCACTTTTTAAAGACCTTGAAATGTCTCTGAATCTTTCTGCTAGTTAGGGTTAAGCTGGGGTTGATCTGACCAACGTGTTTTTCTCTTGACCATCAATATTTAACTATTATTTCAACAAACTTCAAAAAATTCCCCCATGTTGCTAAAATTAACCTTTATTAAAATTAAAATTGCTTCAAGTTTTGCAATACTTGAAGGAAACTTCCAGCAGCTACCAAGAGGATGCAACTTCTAAAGTCCTAAAATCTCTTCAACATTTCAGCATTTATAAACAAGAACCCCATCCCCCCCCCAACCTACCCCCACCCTCCACCCTACAATTAGGCTGCATGTGTGTTGATCCCATGCAGTCGGTTTCCAGGGGTGAGGACAGCGGCTGTTCGAGTATAAAACTTCAAAGACCTACACTCAGAGCTATTAAAGCGGTTTACTGTCCGTGCTGGAGGAGACTTTGAAGGCTGATGCCAGGAGGTCTGGATGCATTCTGCTGATCTGCTTCATTGTATGCAGGTGTAGAAGGTAAGTAGGTAAAACAGTCATAGTTCTTAGTGTTCTTAACGATGCCAGGCAGCGATAGCCACCAACATACATGAGGCAATGAAGGTGAACCAGAAGCACCAGCTGAAGGTTGTTGCAGCAGTCTGACTCTGACTGCTAGAAGTTCTTTATATTCAACAAGCAACCAGCCTGACAGAAGAAGCAGCCTTGACCTGCGGTGGCTCATTCTCACTATTAGCACTCTGTGGTGCAGAGTGTGAACAGCCTCTGATCAGGATGTGGGGTCTGCAGATGTGAGAACAGGTCCAGGTGGAGGGACTCCTGTTCCCCTGATCCTGTCATGGTTTTGGTTCTGTCCAAGTTTTCCCTTTGAGTTTTCATTGGTATTATTTCCATTTTG
>NW_015152002.1:75473-78695 GCF_000732505.1 Cyprinodon variegatus | reverse complement strand
TGTGCCGGACCTGGAACTACTACCCAACTCTGTTCTGGATTCTCCCTTTGCATCTCTTTGTGTTTCTGATCTCCTGGCTCTGACTACCGAGCATGTCACCAATATCCTGCCTTTCTTCCCTTCGTCTGCTAGCTTCTGATCTCCTGCCTTTCCTCCGACCTCCGATACATCAGAGTCTGGGACTCTGTGGGCGGCGTCTGCCGCGTCTTGTTGGCAGCAAAATGTCTGGATCCTACCTCTTAAAGCTCCGACTGAATTTTAAGACCAGGTCAGTGGCTCACATGTTTGTTATCATCCACTTCCAGAAATACATGTTCACTAACCTGTGGTGTTCTCCTGCAGAGGTTCCTGCATTACACGCTGTTCACTGCGGTTCTGTTTCCAATAAACGTTTTGAGAAATCTGGTTGTCTGCCAGGAATACTGGATCCTATAGCTCTGAGCTTGACAGGGAGAGAACATTGATGGGTGATAACAGCTGTCAGTAACATGGTACCACAGTAATGCCTTACCATGATATACCACGTTCTGGACTAAGTGTTAAATATTAAATGTTGGTAATATTAGTACAGGTATTAAGGTGGGTTACAATCTGCCAACATAAAGAGGAGACTTTTTTCATTGTTGTTGTTATATATCAGGAAATATCGTTTTAAAACAACAGAAGGTTGGTTTGTATTCCTATATTGAAAAAATAGAGTAATAAATAAAATATACTAACTGTATAATGTCAAATTCCAATTAAATAGTGTAATATCATCTGAAACACTACAGAAAGTAAACAGAACTACACTGTGTGCAGAATTATTAGGCAAGTTGTATTTTTGAGGATTATTTTTATTATTGGGGCACAATTGTGTTCCCAACCAACCCAAAAGGCTCCTTAACATCAGTCTCATATTTTTGGAAATGTATGTGTTTGTTTGTTTGTTTTTTTAGATCTGGCCATTTTATGAGGATGTCTGTGTGTGCAGGTAAATATTACTGTGCAGAATTATTAGGCAATGTAATAAAAAAAAACATATACCCATCTCACTTGTTTATTTTCACCAGGTAAACCAATAGAACAACTCGTACTCGTACTCATCGTCTCCCGCTTTATCCGGGTCGCGGGGGCAGCAGACTAAGCAGAGACTCCCAGACTTCCCTCTCCGCAGACACCTCCTCCAGCTCTGTTGGGGGAAGCCCTAGGCACTCCCAGGCCAGCCGAGAGACATAGTCTCTCCAGCGTGTCCTGGGTCGTCCCCTGGGCCTCCTCCCAGTGGGACGTGCCTGGAACACCTCNAACCACCTCAGCTTCTGTCTCTGCATTTGGCTCCTCTAAAACCTCCAGCTAACCTGACAGATCTTCTCCGTAGATCTAATCATTCAGTTGTTTTTTCACCATAGTTCACCATGGTTCCCAGATTCAGACAATCTTCTCAGTCTGGTTTTGCTGATCTATCCAGTCTGAGAATGGGCCATGTTTCTTCTTTTTGATGTCAAGATGTTTGCCAGTGACAATGCCAACAAAACGTTGAAAAGTGGAATTTTCAACGCAGTTTTCTTTTCCAGGTATGTTAAGGCTGAATAGAAAGAGGGTGTGTGTGAGGAAAGCAGTGAGGAATTACAGATGCTTCTAGAATGAGGAGTTCTAGGGCAGGTCAAAGCCAGAGGGACTTTTAAATTGGCTGAATCCACTGAAATAATCAGTTTGAAATGAAAATTATTGGCATTTTTCCCCTTATGATTGACAGCTCACAGCTGGCTCTACTGCAAATTTCATATCCATTCACACATATTAGGGTCTTTGTTGCTCGTTTAAACAAGGGGAGGGAAAAATTGATCCACGCAACAAAAGATATTGTTTTTCTTTTAAGCCGTCAAATTGCCTGAAATCTCTTCCAGATCAATCACAGCTCATTTTCTTCCTGCCATTTGATGTGAGGAAACCTAAGCTTTGCTTTTTTGGATGCATCCATAGCCGTCAGGCTGCACACACACCTCACACAACTCATGTTCTTGCAAGATTAATAGGAGTTGGTCCATCGAAAATGACGAATGCTCTGTGATCCTGAGTGACAGAGAACCAGGCTAATTATCCGATTCCTTAAATACAGCATAATCCTTCTGGACGTTCACTGTAAATGCAGAAAACTGTGATTATAACAAGCATTCTGGAATTTTATGATGGTTAATATAGCATCTTTGAAGCTTTTGCTTCACCAATCATTAGAAGATAGGAAGTCAATATTCCATCCTCTACGGCCTCCCACTCGTAGAAAAACAGTCTCTGGTGTTTTCTGGTCAAATGACTGTAAAATGAAAAGGCACTAAATATAGAATTCTAGGCTGTTTTTTCTTCATTTCTGTTTCTGCTTTCCAGATTTAGGTCACTGGGACACATAGCGCTCTTATCTTAGCAGTGGTCCCTGGGGGCCTGGTTTGTCAACATCAAAGCCCAGCTAGGAGGAGCTTTGGAAGAATACCACCAGCTTCCTTCAACAAACATTTGATTTGGTTGCCAAGCTAAATAGCTAACAGCCATATTTAGGAAAAATGATATGAGGGTTGAAAAGTATTTGTGGTAGGCAGAGCGGGGAGCCTGCAAATGACTGAAGGAAAGAGGAGATTCAGAGGCACAAAGATGGGAAGGAACATCAGATCCGTGTTCTTTTTCTTTTCTGGAATAGGCCTTCATATTAGCACATCATCATAAAATGGATATGAGCATTTATTTTTCCTCTTGTTTCTATACATAAAATATGAATCAGTCAACCCTAAGCCACAACAAAGCTCCCCATTTATAAAGCACTACTAATATTCGAGCAAATGAAAAATAGCCAAATCGAATCCCAGGGATTAAAAGAAACTGGAAACTTGGTGTTGATGTCTAGTCTGATTACTCATTTCACTCACCTGCCTTGCTCCGCTCAGTTCTCATTACTGCTCATCTGGTCCACCTGCTTCAGTCTCTATTTAAACAGTCTTCAGACCACTCATCAGTGCCAGATTATTTCAAGCCTACGGTGAGCAGCTTTCAAGCATTCCAGTATTTCTGATTGCCTGATCCTGACTCGTTCCAGGTCGGTCTTTGTGCCGGACCTGGAACTACTACCCAACTCTGTTCTGGATTCTCCCTTTGCATCTCTTTGTGTTTCTGATCTCCTGGCTCTGACTACCGAGCATGTCACCAATATCCTGACCTTAAATTGCTTTTGTGTAATCCTCAACAATTCCCCGT
>NW_015152002.1:70681-72593 GCF_000732505.1 Cyprinodon variegatus | reverse complement strand
GGTTGAGGAGATCCTCAAAGTATTCCTTCCACCGCCCGACAATATCCTCCTTCAAGGTCAGCAGCTCCCCACTCCCACTGAAAGCAGTGTTAGCGAAGCACTGCTTTCCCCTCCGGAGGCGCCGGACGGTTTGCCAGAATCGCTTTGAGGCCAACCGATAGTCTTTTTCCATGGCCTCTCCGAACTCCTCCCAGGCCTGAGATTTTACCTCTGCAACCGTCCGGGCCACGACACGCTTGGCCTCATGGTACCTGCTTGCTGCTTCAGTAGTGCCACAAGCCAGCCAAGCTCGATAAGACTCCTTCTTCAGCTTGACAGCATCCCTTACTATCGGTGTCCACCACCGGGTTTGGGGATTGCCACCACGACAGGCACCACAAACCTTACGGCCACAGCTACGGGCAGCTGCATCGACAATAGAGGCAGAGAACACAGCCCATTCTGACTCCATGTCTCCAACCTCCCTTGGAACCTGAGAGAAGCTCTCCCGGAGGTGGGAGTTGAACACGTCCCTGACCGAGGGTTCCACCAGACGTTCCCAGCAGACCCTCACTACATGTTTGGGCCTGCAGAGTCTTTCAGGCTTCCTCCTGTTCCAGCGTATCCAGCTCAACACCAGGTTGTGGTCGGTGGACAGCTCCACCCCTCTCTTCACCCGAGTGTCCAAGACATGCGGCTGAAGATCAGAAGATACGACTACAAAATTGATCATCGACCTTCGGCCTACGGTGTCCTGGTGCCAAGTGCACAGATGGACATCCTTATGCCTGAACATGGTGTTCATTATGGACAATCCGTGACTCAAAGGTGACCTTTTTTCGGCTTCCTTACCTTGGCCAGGTCCATAAGTATTGAGCACCTTGTTCTTCTCGGCACTCCAGACATGTTGCAGCTCTGAAATATGGCACAACTGGTGCACAGCAAAAAGTCAAATGTTGATTTAACTCTGACAGAGTTGATTTTAACACTTTTTCAGGGTTTATATAGGTCCACACTCTTAAAGGTTAAATTAACGCAGTTGAAATAGTTAAATCACTGTAACAGAGGTCCTTTTTTAACTCACGAGGGAGAGTAAAATTAAGACTGTGTGATGATCGCTTGATTGTGCGATGATCCCGCTTCAAAAGCTTGGCAACAACCAAACTGTTGCTCCCCTCTGAAAGACAACTGACTATGTTTGACTTTTCAGAATCTGTCAAATCTCTTTTCTGAGACATTTTGCCAAAGGAAAGGAAGATGCCTAATAATTAAGCACACCTTATATAGGGTGTTGATGTCATTAGGCCACACCCCTTCTCATTACAGAGATGCACACCACTTGATTTACGTAATTGGTAGTTGGCCTTCAAGCCTATACAGCTTGGAGTAGGACACCATGTATGAAAAGGATGAATACAGTAGAGCTCCTCTTATTAGACTGCATCCCTGTTCTATTATAAAAAGAATCAGTGATTCAGGAGACAGTTCTCCCAACATTTGGCTGCACATTTCAAGCCGCCATCGTTAGCAGACGATGGAGAACATGGTCTCCTCTTATCTGATCAGGAGAATGCACATATGTCCTCACTCCTCCTCTGCCTCCTCCTCTGCTTTGCGTCCAATTCCTCCTTATGCAGCCTCACTTCTCTTCTTCTGCTCCCTGCCGTCCATCTAACATCAACTGTAACATTGTTCTCCTGCTAACTGCTTGCTAGGTGTTGTGCATTAAAGGAGATGTTTCAGGAAACTGGCTGATCCTTGGTTGATCTAATGCTTCACACATTTCCCTTCATTACAATTCAATTCAAGTCACTTCAGTTTATTTCTATAGCTCCAAGTCACATCATGTCATCTCAGGTCACTTTCCAGTTCACCAGATCATCCAGTCAGATTGATTCAAAGTTTTCTATCTAAGGAAAACCAGCTGATTGCA
>NW_015152002.1:63545-67931 GCF_000732505.1 Cyprinodon variegatus | reverse complement strand
ATGTTAAACAGACCGCATTTAATTGTTTTAACTTTTTCCCCAATTGGAGTTATTTTGATTTTAATTAGATTATCATGATTTACTCAGGAGTTAAAGTAGTGGGGGGCCTACTCCTGGATGTTCAACAGCCTGAAGCCTGGATTCCAACTCTGACACCCTCGCCTCCAAAGCTACAAAAATACTACACTTATTACACATCCCATTATTAATAAAGGAGGCAGAGAAGGCGCTATGTTTTAAAGTAGTTCTGGACACTTAGAGTTACAGAGATACAGAGAAATCACAGAAAAAATAACTTAACTTCAGATGGAGATCCTCTGGACAGCTGCAACACTCAGTTAATCCAAACATGAAGTGAACAGCAGTACAGTAAGTCAAGATTCAACTGGGAGAAATTCATCACAGATTTACATTAAAATATCTTATGAAAATGTATAAAAATATGCTTGAATATTTACAACTTGTTCAAACATTTAGCCTGTTGTGGAGGGTGAGATTGTTCTGCAGAGACCCAATCTAATACATTTGGATCAATGTGACAGTTGATGATGTAGGAAACAGCAGGGAATCATTGCATTAATAAACCAAAAAGATTTTCTATTCTGATCTCAGTGATGTTCCAAATTTACTCAGAAAAACTGTAAAACATTGCTGTGGATTATCAATATATGGGGATGATATCCTGTGGATTATCAGTAAATGGGGATGATAATCTGTGGATTATCAATATCTTTCACGTTATGCGTAACGTTCTTTGAACTACAGACAGGACAATAACAACTTATAATTACAAATAAGAAGCAACATCCTCTCAGACTGAATAGAAATGTTATAAAGATCTTAAATAATTTTTCTCTTTTCCATTAAAACTTGTGATAATAGATTCTTCTGTCTCAGAGTAACATTTTTGCTTTCTTAGATGAAAGAAGTATTTAGGTATTTACCTCACTGGTGATGGATATTATAGAGCATAGACCACAGATTTATCCTGGGAGCCTTTATGTTTCACAGAACAAGGGAAGAATGAGCATTTAGAGGGTTTTAAACTAACCATGTTAGCAGTAAAACATGCGGTGGGATCACCTCCCTTTGGTCGGCCTAGGTACAGCATTACCAGTGTTTCCCTCTGCTGCCTGTCTCTCCTTCAGATGGTTTCTCCATTAGTGTTCAGAGATCTCTGAAAAAAGACCTCAGCCATCAAACCATAGCAGAAGGAAGGACCAGTAGGGCCCCAGGGACGCCGTCATCCTCATGTTACCACACAACACAGATCTCTGTGTCTGGACAGCAGGAAACTAATGAAAGCCAGAGACGGAGGAAGTCAGGAAGCCAGTTTACGAGCGAATAGCGAAGGCAAACTTTCTGCACTGAAGGTAAACTTTCCAGCAGTAAACATGGTGATGAAAGACAAACTAAATCAAGATGCTTCCTCCACCCACCAGGGAGAAACCTTCGCTCCAGTTAGTTCGACTGACAGAGAAAAGATTGATCAAACCTCAACGGAGACGCTGCATTAGGAGAGTTTTCTAACTCATTTTGAGGAATGTCTGCGGCTCATTCTGATTTTAAGAGAGCAAGTCTTTCAGCAGATAACAGAAAGGTTGAGTAGGATCCAGTAGCCCAGTAGCCCAGTAGCCCAGTTCTGATGCCCCCTTCCTGTCTGTGTTGTTCAACATGATAAATTAGGAAATGTCAGAGTTGAAGATCTACATTCATAGACTAGATGGATCAGTTTTCTGTGACTAACTGGATGTGTTCTCTTCATCCTCTGACAGGGGAGCTTTTCCTCTCCACTGTCGCTGCAAGCATGCTTAGTGTGAGGGATTGCTGAAGAGTCAATGAGTCGATGCAATCAGCTGGTTTTCCTTAGATAGAAAACTTTGAATCAATCTGACTGGATGATCTGGTGAACTGGAAAGTGACCTGAGATGACATGATGTGAATTGGAGCTATAGAAATAAACTGAATAGAATTTAACTGAATCAGCTTCTGTCTCAGCCGCTCTGGAGAGCCAGTCTCTGCTCCTAAAACACCAAATTCATGCTCAGTCACGGCAGCCAGGCAAATAAATAAACATTTCACCGATAAAATCCCCCAGAATAGATCAGGAAGTGATCTTCCTCTTATAACTTTAATACTTAGATCAAATGTTAAAGCCAGACTTCTATTTCTACCTTAGTTCTTCTCTCACTTCACTCCCATTTAATGCTCATTTACTTATGAGGTATTTCATCACCAAATAAAAAGTTTTGACCCCAAATCTGTTTCCAAGCATTTTGCCCTGACAGCATCAGACGAGACTCATAGATCTATGATCCAAACTAATGAACGTCTATGGAGGAATCACGCCCCCTGCTGGTGCAACACTAGACCAGGGTCAGCGATACGACGGGGTCAGTGTCAGACAAGCCTCCCTCAGGTCTGGATCATGCATCTCGTTCACTTTGTTACACTTGGCAGGTGTTTTAAAAAGGTGAATCTTTTTACATTTAGCATCACAACAGAGTTTCTGTTTTAGATTCTTAGCTAAAGCCGCTTCATCTGAGTCGGCTGAAAACCTGGAAGCACTCAGCAGTTTGGTTCCGACTGACCTGACCTGGCCCCCAGTGCCAACCCCAGGTTTTACCTCTCTGGGTCTCATCCTTGGTGGAAGCAGCAGTGTTGCTGTCAGCAGCCGTTCTTCTACTCATCATTGGTCTTTTAGAGCGCAGGGCTTCCCTCAGCGGCGGCCCCGTCCTCCACAGATCTGACACATTGGTCTGAATATTCTGAGAAAGAATCACCTCATGATCAATTTCCTGCTTCTGTAGGTCCATTAGGGCTGCAACTAACGATTATTTTACAAATCGATTCATCTGTTGATTATTTTTCCAATTAATCCATTAATAATCATATAGCCGAAAGTTCATGAAAGAAGACTTTCTACGAAGTAAAACCAGATGAAACTAAAACTTTTCCACTTGAGGAGTCCAGGATTATAAAGCAGACTATATTTACAAAGTTTTTCATCCTAAATGCAAAATGTTTACATATTTTTTTACCATCTTGGTATAATTGCTGCTCAAAGTGTGTCGTTATGTCAGGTTTTAGTCTCTATACTGCAGTTAATGATTCATTGATTACTAAATTAGCTTGAAATTGAAATAATCGATTAATCATGATTAATCTGAATAATTGTTGTCTTTTTTTCCTCTATTTAAAACAGTAAAAGTTAACACAGATACTTTCAGTCTATTTTATACAGAAAAAGACTTTATGGAAATAAAGAAATAGGAAACTGATCACTTTAAACAAAATACAAATTTATTCAACATAATTAACGTCTAACATCTACGTTGGGGCCACACCTGCTATGGAAGCGACAGGTGACACAACAGAAACGGGTGGAGGAGGGGCTTGGACTGAAAGGCTTGGTCTAATATCATCAGACGTTCACCTGTAGGATCTATACTGGTTCACAAGCAGAATAAAGATAATCTATAGATTCATATATTAAAGAAGCTTTTTAATTGAATTTAATGAAAAGTCTGGAGGCAGTTTTTTTGGAGCTAAATTTGGTTTAATGGAAAGAACTGAATCCTCTGTGTGATTCCAGGTCCTCAGATGTTCGATGATCAGAACCAGATACTTCATGCAAACAGTTAGCAGGGATCAGCTCAATGATGTCTGTTCATTTATAATTACTGCTTAATGACGGGATTGATGCTGTTTTATGGGTGTCTGACTGATGCCACACTAAACTGTGGCTAACAGGTTAGCTCTGGCTAAAGACTAACTGCTTGTTTTAAGCCGGGCGTACAGCGGACCATTTTTTGCTCCTTTCGGGACGACTTTCCAGTTGTGTGAGAATCTTTCTATCGGGCCAACTTTCAGCCTGATGGTGCTTCATGCATGGCGTGGTGTACAGCGGGTAACGAGGGGGGATCAGCCACCCGAGGGGGGATCAGCCTCTCCGAGGGGGGATCAGCCACTCCCCATCAGGAACCGTAAGGTCAAGAGAAAATCCAACATGTTTGTTGTTGGCAAATCACTCAGTGGGCAAACAAAGATTCTTCTTCCTCTCAGATGTAAACCTATTTTATCGTACGGTTTGAGCTGTAGCTGCGTGAAATGATCGCACCGTGTTTGCCCGGCTTTATGTTCACTCTGTGTCAGAACAGTTTTCCCACTTTCTGATGAATTTCCTCTGAGATTCCTTGTCTTTTTCTACCTGTAGTTTATGTTTATGTTCTGACCAAATATTTCCAACGAGGCTCTGAGCCTAAATACTAAACGGAGGCCAAAAAATAGAGGAACAACCAACTGCTGGAAATATCCTAATGAGAACCAGATGGTAAATCATAAGATTTTTTAACATTTCTGAATTTAGACTATGTTCTTTTTCTT
>NW_015152002.1:60653-62134 GCF_000732505.1 Cyprinodon variegatus | reverse complement strand
TGATCCACTTATCCCAGAAGACATAATAAATAATTCTTCGTATTTTATGACTTTTAAAGCTTTGTTGCTCAGCTAAGCTTTCGTTTAGCATTCTGATGCAGTGGTGAAGGGATGGATTACCGTAACCCGATTACCGACGTGTCCTCCGTCTGTGAAGGAGGATTTCTAACATACACAAGTTTCTAATTATTATGCATTAAAGTCCCTTACTGCCACCAAAGGAAAGAATTACTGTTGTCATTAAAATTAAATGTGGAAGAACAAAAGGAAGAAAACTCCCCTGGGTTTTTTTTAACCATAAAATAACCTAAAAACGTGCATGCTTCGTTAATACGGCCGGGGGACAGAGATACTAAACATCCCTGCAAGAAAAAGGAAAGGACGTGAAAAACCAGTTTGACAACAGATGGAAATGACACAAATCTGTCCTGTAAATAAGTCTGAAGTGGTTAAAAACGTCCCATTATCTTTATCATTATTTAGGCTGCTTCTTTTTCCACACAGAGGTCATCGGCTCCAAAACATGCATCAAGACTAGAGGAAGGAAAGAGAGCTAAAACCCAGATTAGAATGTATTTGTGACAGGATGGGAAGCACTTTACTGAAACTTAGAGCATCATAAGAACATGAAAAGACCTGGAGCTGCAATGTTGATAGGTTGCATAATTGGGACGACTATGTCACAGCGCTGCAACGAAGGCTGGCTGAAAATCCACGACTCCTCCTTCAGAGACACGTGTTCTTTTCCCACAATCAGCGCAGGGCTCTGCTGTATCCCTCACAGTCCGACCAATCACAGGGTTCCTTGCTGGTAAAAACCGGTTGGCCAATCAGAGGCAGCAATGCTGGATGACGGAAGATAAAATTATAACAGAAACTTTTTGTTATCATTTCTGTTTCTTTTCCATGAGAATGTAAAGTTGTAAACCCCAGATATGATTTATTTCTACCTAATGGGCTCCAGCTTTGTTGGGAGCGCGCTGTGGGCTAACGGCGTCGTCTTCCTCCTTTATCGTCTCTCCCCTGCATGTGGCTTTGGATTTACTGCTGGCTTTAACTACTGGCTGGAAGTTTAACGCTGGTCTGAGATTCAAATGGTTTGGTTTGTTTCAACACCTTATTTTTTTACTCCAAAAACTGTTAAAAAGTTAAAAATCAATCCACTGGGCTTTGTTTCCAAGTCTGAAGACGTTTCTCTTCCCATCCAGGAAGCTTTTCCAATTCAAAAGGTCTGAATAATCGTTGAGTTCCATGCTTTATACAGTGGACCAAAAACAAAGCCTGGCTTAGAAAACATGCAAATTGAAGCAGAAGAACAGGTTCACCCCTTAAGCCGGGTGTACACTGTGCCATTTTCGGGGCGATTTTCCAGTCGTGTGAGAATCTTTCCATCGGCCCGCCTTTTAGCCTGATCGTGCGTTGTGATTCGTGTAGTGATCAGGGGGTAATGAGGGGCAATTAGCCTCTCAAGACCACCTCCT
>NW_015152002.1:57530-59140 GCF_000732505.1 Cyprinodon variegatus | reverse complement strand
GTTAGCCTGCAATACCTGATACTGGCCTAAGCCTCTGAAAAGGGAGTTGATGGGGTCATTGCTGGCCTGGCTGACCAGGCTAGATGTCTTGGTCCCCTGCATGGTGATGAGGGTTATGATAGCGGGAAGGAATCAACTCTATCCCTGCATATGGAGGACGATGGAAGAGACATTCACCCTCAGCACACCGTCGTTAAGCTATGAGGACAATGATAATAAAATGTTCATTCATTGCCTTTTATAACATAGACCACATCAGAACAAAATCAGTATTAGAGAGAAAAAAGCCGATTAGGACATCATCTCTATCATATTCCTCATATGAATAAAGCAGAAACACAAACTAATATAAATATGTATTTAATCCAACAGAAAAAATTGTCTCAAAGAAACAATTAGGTAATTTGATTTAACACTTTAAAATGCATGTTTGTCTTTTAAGCTGAGAAACCTGATTACAGGTTGAAATATTCTAGACAGATGTCGGTATCCTCTGCCTCTGATAGCAGGAAAATCTGCTGCTACAGCAAATCTTTTATGATCTTTCTATGATAAATCTGTCTGTGCAGCAGTTTGGAGAGAAGGCCACAGTAATGATGATCAAACAGGATGGAGGGAAGGACGTTTCCTGTCCTCCTGACCAGAGGAAGGAGGAGACATGCGGGCAGCCGTTTGTCTGGCTGAGGCTGTCAGCACATGCTGGGGTTGGAGTGGAGAAAATTTCCTCTTGCTCCGTCAGGAATTGGACACATTGAACTTCCTGGAATGACTGTGAAAAGAGCACCGTTCCTATGGTAACAGCATCTGGATAGAGACAAACCTTAGAGGCACGAGCATTTCCTCATTTTCTCCACTTTGATTGGTAGAGCAGCTACCAATGTTAATGTTAATGACCTGATTTCCAGCATGCAGCGGTGGGACACCCTCTGCCTGCAGAGACAGGTGAGTTCAGGTTAATACGAGTCGCTCCATGACCTTCTGCTGTCAATGGATGCTGGGACTGAGAATCCATCAGGGACACGCCGTCTTATATCTGACCCCCCTTTCTTTGCCTGTCTTTTAAAGTGGGATGGTGAATTACAGACCCAGAGTAACCCGCTGATAGTGAGCTTTTTCACGTAGTGTAATGTCTCATTCTTCTTCAGTGGTATGACAGTGCTGGTGATCATCCTGAGTGGATATCACAGATAGACTGGAGCCAAGCCTCCACCTCCAACTCTCCTTAAAACTAAGACTAATGTCCTGTCATTGCTTGGGGGGTTTAATGGATGAAAAACCTCTGGAGCATCCCCAAAACTAATATCCCGTCTGATGAGCCTGTCTTTAAGGAGAAGAAAAACTCCTCACACTCTTTTTCTATACACATCATATTCAACTTCCCACTCTGTAGTTCAGCTTCCTGCAGGCGCTCCAGGAAAACAATAGGACTGATAAAAGTGCTCAGAGGCAGCTAGCTCATCATAATCCTCTGATAGCAGGAATCTCATTAGCTGCGGTGTGTTAGTCACCAGAACAAAGGTCAGATTACAGCCGAGAACAGAGCAGGATTCCCTCTCAGAGAAAACTGCTGGAAATTCACTGAGAAGACGTCATTCTATCATTCCACCTGA
>NW_015152002.1:51344-56232 GCF_000732505.1 Cyprinodon variegatus | reverse complement strand
AAAACTATGAGCACATGTGGAATTATACACTAACAGTAATAACAACAAATTGTGAAACAACTGAAAATATGTCTTCTATTCTAGGTTCTTCAAAGTAGGCACCTTTAGCTTTGATTGCTGCTTTGCTACAGAGCGTCAGTTTTATGAGTCCAGTCCAGTTTATTGTTGACCTGAACACCCAGGTATTTGAAACTCTCCACAGTTTCTATGTCCTGTCCCTGGATGTTCACGGGGGGGGGTGGGGGGTGGTCTTCTCCTGAAGTCCATCACCATCTCCTTGGTCTTACTGGGGTTCAGGGACAGATGGTGTCTCTCACACCAGTCCACAAAGTCCATGATGACCGACCGGTATTCCAGCTCGTTCCCCTCAGACACTCGGCCCACAATGGCCGAGTCATCGGAGAACTTCTGGAGGTGGCAGCTGTCCGTGTTGGAGGTGAAGTCCGAGGTGTAGAGGGTGAAAAGAAAAGGAGACAGGACGGTGCCCTGTGGGGCCCCGGTGCTGCAGAGTGCCGCCTCTGACTGGCAGCCGTGCAGCAGCACGTACTGAGGACGGTCAGTGAGGTAGTTGATGGTCCAGTCAGCTAGGTGCTTGTCCACCCCAGCGTCCTCCAGCTTCCCCCCCAGCAGCACCGGTCTGATGGTGTTGAACGCGCTGGAGAAGTCAAAGAACAGGACTCTCACAGCGCTCCCAGTGGTCTCCAGGTGGGTGAGCCCCGCCGCCCGCTGCAGCAGGTAGATGATGGCGTCATCTATTCCAATCTGTTCAACATTGATCTTTTAATGTCAGCATCAGGCTCTGCCTCAGCCACTCAGCACTGTGGTGTCTAGTGGTTGGCCATCTGTGTAGAGCAGAATATGGGTTTTTATACCCTTATAGAGTCTGCTCCATGTGGATTTGCAGGCGTTAAGCAGGGAAAGGTTCCTGTGTTACAGTGGTTTGACAGCTGTCCCATACTTCAGCTTCCTCTGTAGCCCAGACACACTCAGAAAGCAGAATCTATGTCAGTAGGAGCTGCCGTCTGTTTCCCTGCTTCTCTTCTCTCATCTCACACATGAACTGGACCAGATCTGTGGTCCTAGTTAACCATCTCCCTGTAGACCTGCACTGGAAACCAAGGCCTGGAAGCTTGATGTGAAGGAAATTCATTAAGCTGTTTCCTGTGCTTCACAAATATATATAGCATCACAGATATCAAACTCGACTGTAATGGTCTCACATTAAGGAGCAGGATGTTTGATGGACTGGCAGCCTGGAGGTAGAGGATGGGAATATATGCAGTCTGTAAACCGAAACCCAAGCAGTCTGCACAGACCTAGCCCTAGGTCCCATGATTGGCCTTTTGAATCGGTTTTATAGACACGACATCATTGATTGGATTGGATTACGTTTATTTCATCAAACAACCCATAAAAAAATAAAAACTGTCGCTCTGTACTTAGCTTATCAGGTCACAGGCTAATAAAAAACCCAGTCCTTGGTGAAACGTAGTTTATCAGGAAGTTCATTCATTCATTCATTATAATGGTGTGGCAGCGTTCATGAAGCCTGTTCCATGAAGCGAGACAACTTCAGGTTTTACCCTGACGTTATGCTACCACAAAGCATTATTGGTTACCATGGTAACTTTCTCTGAAGGGCAGGCTAGCTTTCACAATTGGTCTCAATCCTAGAAAAGCTCCACCCAGCAGCAAATCAGCTGTTAGGAAACAATGATGTTTCCTTTGATCAATTAAAAGGGAAAATAACTTAAAAAAAACATCACAATAAATGAATTTTAAAATCAAATATCAGAAAGAATAGAAAACAATAGAAAAAATAATGCATGTTGGATAAAAGTGATTTGGTTCCCACCACAAGGATCTCTGTTTTGACTGAGCTTCAGGAAGTTAGAGATGAAACGCAGGAAGGCAGGACGTGAGGGATGGGGGGGGGAGTTAGGCTGAGCAGATATATACTGGGTGTCATCTGCATAACAATGAAAATGGTTGCTGAATTTCCATAAGATGTTGCCAAGAGGGCATGAGGTAGATGATAGAAAGTAGAGGCCCAAGGACCAACCCCTGAGGCACACAGGTTGTGACACAGGATGGAGCTGAAGAAGGACTTAGGCTGGATCCTAAACCGCCCCCTAACCACTAGGCCTTAACTTTCACTCGCAGCGGTGGACGGCAGTGTGATTAAGGTGGGGGGACATAAACGAGAATGGCACAGCTTCTTCTCTCCAATGGAAACAGAAAGCGGTTGTTGCTATGGCAACACAGGGACACCCCTATAGGTAGCTGAAGCTCTGTGGCGCAGAGTGGCTCGACAATAAACATTTGCCCCTTTCTAAAAACAATGTATACGGAAAGCATGTATGGATGAAACCAAAGAGGACCTTCCCTTTTGGAATTAATTACGTTTTTTCTTATACCTAACTTTTTTCTTTTTTTTTATTAACAGTATCCTGTCTGGCAGTGGAAATAAGAATAATTGTCTTGATGCCAAAAAGAGCTCAACAGATTTTACTTTCACCAGAGGAGCAGTACGGCTATCGCCATAGTGTTCCGCTTGATTTATGCATATAAATAGCTTTATTATAATTATGCAGGGAGTTTTACAGATTATATGGACACTGCAATGTTAGTAGAACATGAAGGGGAAAACCGGAAAAAAGGAGAAAAGATGAAAGAAAGAGGAGATAAAAGGAAGATAATGATAAAACATCTTCAGTCTGCTTCATCACCTGCAAAGAGATGGAAAAAGTACAGCACAACCAACAGACATGGAACGAGACATACAATAAAGTATTACCTAGATACTATTGCTGAAGTAGTATTATTAAGTCTGACATGTACTCTGTGTTACCTGAAGATCAGAATATGGGCTTTCTGTGTGTAAGTAAATCGCTGAGTACCTGGAACCAAACACCTGTAGTTGTTTGTGAGGGTGAACCTGTGCATCTAAAGTTTATCCAGAGGAAAAATGCTCAATAGTGGTTGTGGAGAGCCGAAGAAGCGCCCCCCCCCCAGAGCAATGAGTCCAGCACCGGGAGACCCAAAGCCCCAGACGCCCAAGGGACCCCAAGAGCAAAGGCACCAAGGAGGGGCCAGCCCAGGAAATCAGACCCCCACCAAGGGAGGAGGAGAGACAGCCCCGAGGAAGTCCCCCAGTCACCGCAACGGCAGAGTCCCCGGGAGCAGCGGGGACGAGTCCACGGGCTCCGCCGGCAGCCGGCCACCCTGAAGTGAATGCGGCCATGGGCCCCAGGGATCCGAGGCCCCAGGGGCACCCCACCCCCTGCCGGGAGCCCCAGCCAGGCCCCGGGGA
Source organism: Cyprinodon variegatus (assembly GCF_000732505.1). Lineage (NCBI taxonomy): Eukaryota > Metazoa > Chordata > Actinopteri > Cyprinodontiformes > Cyprinodontidae > Cyprinodon > Cyprinodon variegatus. Next base: position 52,919 of record NW_015152002.1, on the reverse strand, counting down.
GAAGCTGCCAGGAATAAGCCAGTAGCCACCTGGGCATCCACCCCCAAATCCCGAGCTCCACCAGTGAACCAGCGAACTCCGACGCCAGCCAGCAGAGGGGGAGCAGGACAGGGGAATTGGCTACGCTGCTGCTAAATTCCAGCAAGCCTGAAACTGATGCAAACTGGCTATCTGAGGACGAGACGGTCCACTGGCCCTTTACACTACATGGTTTGGGATGGCACTTAATGTGGCAGACACTATGAGGAACACACAAACAGAGGGTCAGTGCTCAGAGTTAGTGTTTAGGGGCCAGTTTGGGATTGGGCCTTGATTTAGATGAACTGCCTGGCGGAGAGGTAGGAAGAGAACCAGTGGAGGGGTGTGTCAGTGATGCAGATTACGTCATGTTCGTATTGTTCCTAAAGGTGCTTCCCCTGCTTACAAAGCACTGTTAGCAACAAGGCCCAGAAAATTCACCTGTCACCTGAAGCCTGGTTTATACTCATTGCGTTGCAAAGGTTGTGAGGGCGCAAGCACCAAAAGTGGTGCAATCATGTCATCCCCGCCCCCAAACATGGACCGCAAGCACAGCCTCGATGCCAGGTCGCACACCTCAGAATATTTGTAACTTCGTGCAGAGGGTGTGCGCTAGCCTCGATCCAAATGGGAGGATATAAAGTTGTTTGCTCGTCCTTCACTGAGGCATTAGCCTGAACCCACTCTGACGAAGGAGTTAACGGCCCATCAGAACCCCCTAATGACCATTGACGACCACCCCAGGTGACCCCCCTGGCCAATAGGTGGGGCCAGAGCCTCCTTTAGTTCCTCCTAATTTTTTGTTCCATCTCCAGTACATTAATCTCAGGGCTCCCCACCACTAGTTAGAACTGAAGATGCCTTCTGTCTTCTATAAAACTTTACGTCCAGTTGCCTGAACTCTTAGGCTCTGCGTGGTTTCAGAGTCAGGGAAGAATCTTGTCTGTTTTATCCCAGAGATCACAACTATTCCCAATAGATTTCCTTCTAATCTTATGTTAGAACAATTTGAGCTGCTCCAAAAAATATTGAGGTACTAAGTAGAGCAGATCAGACTTTTTTCTGACTAGACATTTTGTCCTTTGAGAGGATTTCAAGTTTATAGCCGGAGATTCTGGGACAATGTAAAGTAAGTAATCCTGTTAAAGCTTCGTGTTGGTGGCATACCAAGGTACGGTGACAGACAGACATTAGTGGTGCTGTGAGGCAGGCAGACACCCCCCCTCCTCTCCCAGCCCCCACCGTGGGTCTTTGTTCCACTAAAGACAGGCTGAGGGCTTCCCTGAACCCGCTGACATCACCGCCCAGCTGATAGGAAACAGAAAACATGTGGACCATCCACATCAGAAGACTATTTCACTTACAGGACGTTAAGGAAATAAACTGATCTTTGTTTACATGCAGCTTAAAACCTTTTCTTCCTTTCATTCGCCGTTCAAATGGCCATGTGGTGTAACACTGAAAGCAGCATCCGATCGTCCTAATTATCAAACCCAAAGCTTTGGGAGTTTTTAGATTAGACTAAAGAACAAAAATTAAATAAAATTTGATTTTTTT
>NW_015152002.1:46420-50273 GCF_000732505.1 Cyprinodon variegatus | reverse complement strand
GGTTCCTTAAGAAGTCTACTGCTTAATGGAGACCAGGGGAAACCAAACAACCTGCCACTCAGGAGGAGAAGCTGAAAACTGGTTAAATAAAGGAGGAAAATCCCAGAACCCAACAGCGTCTACACGCCATCAGGAAACATGGAGACCAAAGGCGTCGTGGAGGAGAATCGCATTAATTAGCCTGATACCTGATAAACTGAAATGATTTAGGACAGACAGTTTTATGCTCAGATATGTTCACCAGGATATAGGGATTAAAGTATTCTGGCCCCAGGCCGGATTTCTGGCTTGTAGCGATTGACTGTGGGTCAAAAAATAAATAAAATAAAATGAAATAATCACTGGAAAATAAATGATGGTAAATAAATTTAAAAAAAACAATCGAAATCCCTCCTGCGTTTGTCAGCCAATGGTGCGCTCTGAAACTAACAGTATTAGCCATTCAGAAGAAGAAGGGGGCGGGTCTTACGAAAGTGTGGACCTCTTGTGAAGTAGTTTGGTCGAGGATCATTAAGGTGAACAAAAAAACAGCTTCAGCCGCCGGTTCCAGATTTCTCTTTTGTCTTTTATTCGGCACCTTTCTGTCTGACAACCATTCCTGAGCTTCCAGGAGCTCAGAGCTGATAGAACCAATTAGTGACACACCTGCACCGCAATTAAACAGGTAGGAAAAAAACAGAAAAACAAGAATAAAATTATTAATCTAATAATAATTAGATTAATAACTAAACTCATCTACAGAATGAAAGAGTCTGCAAAATGAAAAGCATTACTCCAAAGGAAACCCTCTAAATGGTAGAACCCAGCAAGGTAATGGATGACATCATCTAGTCAATTTAGCAGGAGATACTGGGACAAACAATGGTGACTAAAAATGAAAACAAATACCATGAATAGACTTTGAAACATAATACACAATTTAAACCAATAATCCAGAAGTAATAGCTTTAACAAAAACATGTAAATAGATGGAAACTGCAACATAATGCTAAAACAAACAAACCCTGGATAGGAAGTGAAGTAAAGTTGCAAACTAATGTTTAAATAAAAGCAGGAAGGGAAGACAGGTGAACACAAACTGAACCACTTTGTCACACTCCTCCTCCTCTCGTTTCCTGCTCAAGTCGCCAGATAGATGGTGGTTCATTGCTGAAGTTCTACACGTTCAACGGAGAGACGTGTAAAAAGTCTAAGAATAAAGAAATGAAACTTTGTGTTTGGAGAGAAGGACGATAAAGAGAACGGAATGGCATGGAGTGGGAACCATGCAGCTCATGAAGTCTGGGGAAGATGACACCGCCATGGATAAAGGTCTGAAAAATAAATGGCGCTGAGCCCGGCTGGTGGAGGCGGGGCCAGATGGAGAGCCATTTAGCAGCTGGGGTAGGAAGTTAGGTCAACCAGGCGCTTGCTTCTGCACGCTGCGCTCCAGGAAGGCTTATTTACGCATCCAGCGGCAAAAAGGTGCTACGCTAACATGAATTAGGCCATCAAGCTACTGTTCGTGGGACGCACACACTACACATTAGCTGGGAGCTACGGCAACAGCTGATGTAGCGGCGTCAATAACTGAACGTGTCTGTGAGTTAAAAATAAGGGTTTATATATATATATATATATATATATATATATATATAGGCTACACCTGTGTGTATACCTGTGACCTGATTGGTTTCAAAGGTCCTTAAATTAAACAGTAATGATAATTATTAGATTCAAAAGCGGATCTTCTGGCTCAGATTGGCCGAGAACAGGATTTCCCTGGAGTCATTTTTCTGGTGCAGAATGGCCGCCTGTCCTGTGACGCCCCCTACTGGGACTGACTGGTAACTTTGGATGGATGGTTTATCAATGATGAACGATCACTAGGGTTGGGAATTGATAAGATTTTCACGATTCCGATTCCCTTATTGATTCTGGGAAACGATTTGATTCCTTATCGATTCTCTTAGTGATTCTGTGAAACGATGAAGTTGGTAAGCACTCGGTGACGTCCGTCTACCTTCTCCTGGGACGTTCTATCTCTGCCTGCCTCGGTGGAAACAGAAGACAGTGAACGGGAGCTGCAGCCTCTGATCCAGCCAGGCTACCCGCCTCCTCACAGTCATCTAAATCTAATGGAGAAGGCTTCCGTTTAATGGAAAAAACATTATCTCTAGAAATAAACTCATCTCCCCCTGATTTAAATAAACGAGCGTCGCCTTTTTCTCGCTCCTTGAACTACGGAGCAACTTGTTGCATGTTTAATAACCCCAAAGAGAGGCAGGAACCTGGTTTATTTCCAGAAATGGCTTCTGATTCACCAGGAACCACATTAAGCTCAGCCAGGGATAGAAAACTAGCTGCAAACCACCAGAGTTTCCTTCCATGCTGGTCGTAACTTTAGCTTCTGTCCGGAAGCATCAGAAACACGGCAATTGTTCAAATGTATGACATGTTGTGTACGGAGGTGTTTCTGCTATCTAACTATCGATTGTTTACCCGATGGGACGCCATTTCTCATGTTTTGCTTTTCTAGACTTAAGGCCTGGTTATTCTCCCCACAGCAGTATGTTGCAGTGAGCTTGATGCAGACATTTTGATTCATGCTTAATTTTGAGCGTGGTCTGCGCTACACGCTGTGGTTCTAGACACGACCGAGGCAATGTGAAAGTGTGGGTAAGTTTATCCAACAATGGAGGGACATGAGGGTGAAAAGGAGCAGGGATCCAGGTGGAAAAAGGTTCTTGGCGTTCTCGCGCCCCTCGCTCTTCTAGCTGCTCCATCTTCACGAGTTGTTTTCTGCTATTGCGGTTATAAAAACAAAACAAGCCGGCCTCCTGTCTGCGGAAGGGGCCAGGGACGTCTTTTTGTTCACTGCGACACCTACTCAGACGACCTAGCTTCGAGGTATAAATCAGCCTTTACGCCTCGTCACATCATACTTGCTTACTGAATGCCAGGTGCTAATTTCTGACATCTGAAAGATTATTCCTACAAAAGCTGTTGTCATCCTTATTTAATACATTATGAATTATTATTTAAAGTATCTACTCTCTTCTCAGGAAAGAATAGGGGAGATAAAGTTTAAAGGTGTAAACATGGAGCTTTCCTTAACATTGGTTATGAATGGATGTTAAAATCTCCCACTATGGTGACCCTGTTAGTATTTAACACCTAATCAGAGAGAAACTCTGAAAACTCATCTAAAAATTCAGAGTAAGGACCTGGTGGACGATACAAAGTTACAAAAAGAAGAGGTTTTCTGGCTTTGCGATTTGGATCAAGGAAACTAAGGGTTAGATGTTCAAAACAGTTGTAATTATTAAAGTGAGGCTGGTGGAGGTTTGAGAGGAGGACCCAAAAACAGAGACTGAAGCTAAAGGTGGTTTATATCAGATTTAATATAAAAAGGTGAAAACAGCAGCAAAAATATCAACATACTGAAACCTCTGAAAACTCACAAGAAGTGCAAAGAAAAGACGAGCAGGAGCCAGCAAACAGTGAACAGGAGGTGTATATGTGGGAGACAGAAACAAAGAGCAGGCTAATCAGCAGATTGGGAGCAGGTGTGGACAGAGGGGTCTAGAAGGGAGCTATGAGAAGGAGACTGACACTAGAGGGCAGCAGAGGGCAGACAAGAAATCCCTAAGAACTCAAATACAATCAGAAACAATTAGAATCACACAAAATGCAAATAAAACCAAAGAGAATACTTAAACAGACCCAAAACCATGACAGGTAACTGCCTTTGGATTGATCAGGAAGTCAGACTGAAAGATTGTTGCAACACGGTGGGTTTATATGATATTTGTAATTTTCAGGTAAGTATGGCCTGTCCTAGAATCCCTGCTAGAAATGAGCTGCAGCTCCC
>NW_015152002.1:41444-44024 GCF_000732505.1 Cyprinodon variegatus | reverse complement strand
GACTGGAGCTGCTCCACTGGGAAGGCTGGCCAGGACTGGAGCTGCTCCACTGGGAAGGCTGGCCAGGACTGGAGCTGCTCCACTGGGAAGGCTGGCCAGGACTGGAGCTGCTCCACTGGGAAGGCTGGCCAGGACCGGAGCTGCTCCACTGGGAAGGCTGGCCAGGACTGGAGCTGCTCCACTGGGTGGGAACCACCACCCTCTGGTTCCTCCTAGGGCTGTGGAGGGCATTCTGGTTGATGGTGGCATTGAACAACTAAAACTAACTGAACATCTAATGAATCCATCCTTTCATCGCTGGTTTCTTTCTTTTAATGGGACCAAACCGTGTAAAGACTCAGATTAGACTTCAGCCTTAATGAAGGCAGAAACATCCAACCTGGTAGTAGCAGCCGTGTGTTTCTGTCTGATCAGAGCTCTGGAAGCATAGAGCTGTATTCCAGGTTAGAAAGGGTAGAATGGAGGAATATTCTTTACTTTTCCATAGAAGTCAATGCAAAACGTTCAGCGGGTTTTCAGGCCAGAAAGGGGAAGCATGGAAAACGTGAGTCCATTAACCACAGAGATGATGAACTAATCCCCAGAGGCTGCTGATGCAGCAGGAAACCATCAGCTGCAGAAGATGACGCTCCCACAGAGCAGCCAGTCTGTGTTTGCTTCCCCTCCGCAGCCTACAGGCCGCTTAGAGGTCAGAGGTCAGGGCCTCCACCAGAGGAAGCAAGAGCCCCCCCTCAATCACCACACACCTCATCATAGTTCATACTGGAGCTAAACTGTGATGTCAGCGCAGCCCAGGGGTCGCTGTGTACTTCAGAGAGTACAGTAGTACTACTGCAGTGTTTACTGGAGAACAGAGGAGTCGTTTAAAAGGTGAAAATGAAGAAGGCAGCGTTTCATTACATCTTCCTGGTTTTGGTTTTTATTTCAAACCGTTTTACGGAGCAGTCCTTCCTTTTCTGAATCCATTAATCAAAAATGCTGCTGATCTGAAAAACCTGAGCAGATTTTCAGAGACCTGCAGGTTAAGCAGCTACTATAACATTTGTTCTTTTTATTCTTAAAGTCCAGCAGTTTTTTTTATTTTCAGTAAATACATGAATCTGTTGCTTTCTGATGAACTGGTAAATCCTGAACCAGGTTTGTCACCGCTGTTGGTTTCCATTGACCGCATTGCACCAGTCAATAATCCACCAATGGGCTCTACAGGCGTAGATAAGCTGGTTTAGGTTGCCGCTCTGCTGTTATCTTTATTTAATGTTCCTGTTCTCCTCTCTGTCTCCATGGATGTTGAAGAAGCATCAAACTGAAGCGGTGCCTCCCATGTTTAAAGGTTGTTTATGGGACTGAGTGACGTACGCTATTTTAAAGCCTACAAATGAATCAAAGTTCTGACTGGATGAATTTGTCTGAAGGAGGAAAGTCTCAAATATTATCCTCACTCACCCACTGAGGTGCAAACCTGAGCATTTCATTTGGTTTCCACCTCTGTGGCTCATTTGAAGCCGTCGCTGCTGAATCCGCCCCATAAAGTCCGGCAGAGTGTCGAGCAGGGAGGTCGCTTGATGTCCTTTAGGAGCCGATGGGTTGAAGGTAGAGAAACAGACATGATGTCCAGAAGGTTCTGATGTCCACAGCCTCTAACAGCTCACTGCTCCATGAAGGCGTCTGGTTCCTGCTGGACGACACAAAAAGGAAACAAAAACCAAATATGTTTAAAACAACAAGCTTTCAACCACAATGAAGCTCTCAGCATGTTCAATCAAATACGTCATCTGTGTTTCCATGGTTACCATGGCAACGACGGCATAGACTGGCTTCAAAAGAGACACAATTCATTAAGTGAAAAAATAACATATTCTTATATGCTAAATTAAAATCAATAAATAGTTGGATAGTTAAGCTGCACTAAATATTTATCCATAATCCATCTTCATTAGATCAGAAACTCTGTTTCTGGAGTCAGTTGGATCCGTAGGAACCCATGGGGGAGGGAGATGGGTAACTTGAGTTGCTGAGGGGAAACCAGGTGTCAGAGAAACAGGTTACTAATTACAGTTGTTCAGATTTATGGTTGTTTCCACCAAGGCAGAACACAAAGAACAAGTTTTCATCAGGAAAAGCACTGAAGAGAAAAACTCAGAGGCACAAATACAGAAAGCATCAAAGGAGAGACTGATGGACTGAAAAATGAAATTTCATTTCCATAAAGTTCAGCAGTGATCAGATGTAAACAGTCTGGGAGAAAAAACATGGTGCAAAAAAACCGCATTGATCTGGAAGTTCAGAGCTTTAATATCTATGTAGCAAATCTGCAGTATTGTTGGTTTGGTGTCATCAGTTTGATGCAGAGTTTATCCATTAGTTCATCAGTGTGATGGCGGTGGGGAAGAAGCTGCTGCAGAACCTGCTGGTCCTGCATTGAATGCTGGGAAGCCTCTTCCCAGAGGGCAGCATGGTGGGGGGGTGAGGGGTCATTGATGATGTCACGGGACACGCAGCGCTGGGATGAAATGTCTCTGATGGAGGGCGGGACATTCAGCTTTGGCGTTTGAGTCGAATCATTTCTGGTTAAAAACTGGA
>NW_015152002.1:38978-40479 GCF_000732505.1 Cyprinodon variegatus | reverse complement strand
ATATAAATTTTTGTATATCTGGAGCGTGTAACAAAAGTAATTTCCCTCTGGGATTATTAAAGTACGTCGGATTTGGACTCTGAAATCCGACAGATCATGTTAGAGCAGTAAGCGTTTTTAATATGCGGGCTTCTTGCAAAGCAAATGGCGTTTTAATCTGTCAATAGATCCTCATCAGAACTCCATCTCTTCTGTTTGTGCTGCTTGTGGCTGCAGTGAAGCTGAAGGGTTAAGGCCCGTCGGTTACCTCTTTCTGCTGACGCTGCACCATTGGCCGCCCAGAGAGACTCTGGAACGTCTGTTTTTATGGAGTCAAACTTCACAAATCAATGTCAGGAGTCGGAGTCAATGACCTTTTAATAAGTGAAATGAGCTTCCATAGGGGAGTCCTGTTCCTTTGCTCTGGTTTATTTAACTGCTGGACTCTGAGGACGCCGCTCTCATATTAATGCTCCATCTAAAGCAGTTTTCCCTCCAAAGCTGTGATTTTATCTTCTACAGTTGGCTGGTAAGACAAGAACTACTGTTTAATAACTGGGATACTGGTCCCAGTTACATGATGCAAACCAAAGGGGCTTTTTTCTCACCACCTGGACTCCGCCCACTTTCTGTTCTCCTGACTTGTGTTCTGTCAGATGTGCAGCTGCCATAACAACCAGTAATAACTGTCATTACAGTTTAAACCAAAGATGCTGGGAGCGTCCCAGTCTTTGAACAAGAACCATCAAAGGCTGGGAGGAGGGACTGAAATGCACAGACACACAAACACATCTGTAATCCACACCTGCTCTGTCGTCAGGTAAAAGTTCACCTGATGGATGTTTTAGAGCATGGCTACTTTAGGTTAGCAGGACTGGATCAGCTTTTTAAAGAGAAGCTGCAAAATCAGAGCAGTTATTTAGCAGCAGGTAGCTAAAGGAAAACCAGTCATCCCAGTCATGGAATCACTGAATGAACAAAACCTGCCTTCCTGTCTCCCTATAATGTTAAAACAAACTTTTCTTTTTTAGTGAGCTTTGACGATTTAGATGCTCTTAAACTCTGTTATGTTTTTTGAGCTCTTCTATATCTGCTGTAAACAAATAATAAAACAGATAATAAAGCCACTTATTTCAATAAATTAAACATGGTTCTATTGAGTTTAGACACTGCCGCCATAAATGCTTAAATTATCTTCTAAATAATTGTTCACTTTATTCACCTGCCTAACTCTGCCCGGTTCCTAATCCTTCCTCATCTCATCCACCTGCTGCTTCATGTTGGGCTCAGCCCAGCTAGAGGGGCCAGATCTTTGTTTGATCTGTTTGTTTCGTTAGTTTTAATTATTCCAAGGTTCCGTCCCCGGACCCCAGTGGCTTACGAGGTTTTAGTCTTTGTCTTGTCTCCTGATTGAGTCCTGGCCCCTAGTGCAGGGACGGGTTTACCAGGGATGACTGGGGCTCAAAGTTCCTGGGGGCCCCATAAAACTCTGTTTCCATGTATTATTAATTCATATAGTCCT
>NW_015152002.1:31460-38262 GCF_000732505.1 Cyprinodon variegatus | reverse complement strand
TCCTTTAGAGACAGCATGAAAAGTCAGCTGAGTACAAAACATAGAGAGGAAAACAAGAAGAAAAGGGACAAGAAGAGAGGGACACAACCTAGAACAGATCATGGATGTCTGTTCTATTAACATTTCTCTATCTGGAGAATGGGGCTGTTCTATGTGTTGTCAGTTCAGAGGGCCCCCTGCCTGTCTTTCCTAGGGCCCCACATTTCCTAAATCTGCCCCTGATCCTGGTAGAGTACAGTTTTAAGTCCCATAAGTCTGGCTGATGGAGACCAGTTTAAAGCTTTGCAGTTCCCCTTGTACCTTATCGAGTCTGCCTGTCTGTTTCTGTGCATTTCTGTCTGAGCTGGATGCTGGAGGCTTCCTGAAGTCCACCATGATCTCCTTGGTCTTCTCCACCTTCAGGATCAGGCTGTTATCTCTGCTCCACCAGCTGCTCCACCTCCTCTCTGTAGTCCAGGTCGTTGTCGTCTCTGATGAGGCCCACCGCCGTGGTGTCGTCTGCAAACTTCACCATGTGATCGGTGGTGAACCTGGGGACGCAGTCGTGTGTCAACAGGGTCTGATCTCTTCCTCCATCATCATCATCATCATCATCATCATCATCATCATCCGAGCTAATGAATGAAAGAAGCTCAAGCAGCTGATAAATAAGGCCGGCTCTGTTCTAGGAACTCCTCTAGAACCTCTGGAGATGTTTCCACAGAGAATGAAGAAGATGATGAACATCAGTGAGCCTCTCCTTCATCAGACTGTTAAACACCAACAAAGTGTCTTTAGTCAAAGGCTCAAACAGATCTGCTGTTGGACAGACTGCTACAGAAGATCCTTTCTATTTACCATGGACCTGCCAGGGGCGTAGTAGGTCTGGTCTGGATGACCTGCTCCATAGCCGCCCTCAGCCGAGTTGCAGAGGTTTTGGATAGAATCCTGTTGAGAGAAACACAGGACAACAATTCCTCATATCCTGCAAGTTTCCTTTTTTAGCAGAAGTAGCGTGATGATTGCCCTGCAGGATAAAGGGGAGTGGACCAGAGATCTTACAGACATCTAGCTGGTCTTCTGCTGTATAAGTCTCATCTGGCTGAACCTGATGGGGACGGTTCGGCTCAGTTTGGCTACATTTTTATCAAATGTCGCTCCTGGCCACAACCAAAGCGCGTGGTTGATGACATGTTTAAACAAAATGGATTTACACCCTGACAGGATCTTCTAACGGGGGAAACCACCTCAATAGACGAGACAGCCCTCTGACGAGGATCGCATCACTGACGAATGGAGGGATCAGCCGCCATCTTTGTGGTGGCTGTGTGAGTGGCGACACCTGAAGGAATCAGCCGTTCACCGAGATGCCCAACCAAAGCAGCTCTGCTTATGCGTGCTGCAGAGAGATGGCACTATGCCCAATAACCTTACCCACCCCAAACAAAGCTCTCCACGCTGCACAGAAGCCCAGCACTAACTTTGATGCCATTTTTTTCCAGTCAAGGGTAGAAGGCAACTCAAATTCCCACCACCACCGTGGCATTCAAAGATCTGCTACCAGTGACACCCGACGTCCCAAAACCCCAAAAAACAACAACAAAAAACCAAAACAAAATCCACAACTATATGTGATCCGTCACGGAATCAAGGTTGCTGATGACTGGATTGATTGCTCATTCCATTCTAGCTCTGCCCAGTTTCTCCTCACCTGCTCAAGTCTTTATTTAAGCTACTTGTACCCAGTCATCAGTGCCAGATTATTCGAGCCTTTGGTGAAAGTTCTCTAGTGAACCTGATTGTGTTCTGATTGTCTGATCCTGTACCGTTCTGTCCTTGGACTCTGAGCCTGCCTTTTCCCATTTTGATTTGTTTGCCCGACCTGTCTTTGGACTCCTGCAGGTTTTTTCCTGTTGACCGAACCTGGATCTGCTTCCTGACATGTCCCTGGATTTCAACTTAGGTACCTCTTCGGATCTCTGATCTTATGTCCCAGACTCCTGTGAACCTCTTCGACGCCGGCTCTGGCTTCGCCTGCTGAAATGTCCTGCCTTCCTTCATCAACTTGGATCTGATCTGCCGGCAGTTCTGCAGTCTTCAAGGCTTCAGCGTCTGGAACTCTCTGGGTTCGTTGAATCGTGTTGGAAGCTGTCCGCTGGAATCTATCTCGTCCTCTGGGCACAGACTGAACTTAAGGATTAGGTTAGTAACTCACAGGTTTATAATCAGCCTCTTTCCTTAATGTGGTCACTAACCTTTGCTTGCCTCCTGCAGAGGTTCCTGCCTTAGATGCTCTAGCCGTCATTTTGTAATAAACACTTTTTGAGAAATCTGTCTGTCTTGCCTTGAATACTGGGTCCTCTGTTCTGAGAGTCACATGTTGGCACGACAACTTTTGAGCAAAATGAGCTCAAATTTGGTGATTTTTGCCTTTTTACGGAATCTGCTATTTCAAGTTATGAAGAAGCCTTTCCGTGTTTGAGACCAAAGTGTTGTTTCATTTAAAAGCGTAAATCTTAGGCTTAAAATAGGCTTGTTTTCTGAGATTTCCTCATATGCAGAGGGGGCGTGTCAATGTCTATTTGAGGGTAAGCCATCATTTGTGTCCTTGTTATCTCCCTCCAAGCTAACAGCGTAGTGAGGTGATGGTTATTAGGCAGCAAAATGAGCGGCGTATCAATATTCACTGGATGGATGCCGTAATTTTGTAGCAGATGAGCTGAACGAGGACGTTATGATGAGAATGATGAGAGATACGTATCTGAAGTATTTCTCTGACAAGCCAGAAGTTAATGAACTAGAGCTACACTGAGCTGATTCTGAAGACGATCTGAACGACGATGAAAGCGACATGAAAAGACAATAATATCCAACTGAGCCAAGATGAAAATGAGGAAGAATGTATCAGAAGTAACAGAAGCTTTCTGCAGACCCCCACCCCCACAGAAGCTCTACAGTGGGCGTGGCTTCTCTAAATGAGATGGAGACTCCCAGCAGCAGACAGAGGTAAGGAGGACTATCTTTAGAATGAGATTAATCCACTTGAGCTTCTTCAAGATCTCTACTTTCTCCAAATAAAATCAGATTTCCACGTCTGACTCATCATGGGAATCCTTGGAAATCCCACTTTTCAAATCAGTGCAAAAGTCCAAATGTCCCAGAAACTAATTGTGTCCTAAGCTTCAGTCACTGGTCACATATACACTATATTTATATACACCATGTGAAAAAAAAGACATTTTCCAAACGCTCTTCCACTCCTTCACTCACGCATGAAGAGGAAGATGAGGAGGATGAGGAAGAACTACATCTACTCTGACTTAATCAACTCATTCTTAAACCTACAATTCTTACAGAATGCTTTTGTGTCCACGTTGGCATGGCAACCATAATTAAATATTTATACATTTTGGACTCATCAAAATGTGTAAAACAATTATTTCTATAGTTTATATTTACTTTCAGAACATTTGATGCTTTCAGTCTGAACCAGTTGTAGCTCTGACCTTTAAGTAAAGTTTTTATCACCATAATTTATTGTAAAATCTGCAGAGAGCTGAAAGTGAAACGGTTCCATGAGGCAAAGGTGCTTCAGACCTCAGCGGGAATAAAGGCAGCAGTGTCAGATGAGTGGAAGTTTCATCCATTTTCCTGTTTCAATAAAAACATTTATCTTCATATAGTTTCCAGACATCTGCAGGATATTAGTCACCCCCTAGAAGCCGGCGGGGGGGGGGTAACCTCTAAATGAGATGATTTAAGTCCCTGAATGTCATTTATTTTCCACGTATCCTCAGATTCATTCCACACAGGCGGTCCATCCACAGCTAAGCCAGGCTCATAACCGGAGGCTTCAGTAGAACATCTGCTAATGAGAACCAGGCAGGGAGATTTGCTTCTATAATGTCAGTATTTTATAGGGAGATTAAGAGCTCCTTTAAATGCCACTCAGAGGGGGAACCCCAAAACCTCTGCCCCTCCATCAGCAAGAGCCTGAGGCCTCCTAAGAAAACAGTAGCTGCTGACAAGTCAAACAGAGTCTCCTGTGCTGCAGAGCCCAAGGCTTCCAGCAATGAAAACAGAGCCTTGTGTAAAGCCAGACCATGGAGAGACAGACGGGCTGAAGCGTCATGGAGGCCGACCGCACGCTGAACAATAGACGCTTTGTCAGAATATTATATTCAGAATATACTTTACGAACCACAGTTCAGAGGGAAGATGCTTTGTCTCTAATGACAGAGGACTAGAAGAAGCAACGATTGAATTCTAGCTGCACTTCCACTGCATGAAGGTTTCAGCATCACATCCTTTCAGACGATTCTCTGATGCTCCAGTCTTTAGTGAATAATGTCCCAAGAAGTCATGAAGCTTTGCTAATGTTCAGAAACTGAAATCAAAGTCCTCTGATTTTAGGTTTAATGGAGGTGAAAATTATTTTAATTTGTGAAGAAAAAACATAAAACGTGTTTTATTCCCCTTCATCTCACCTCTATCTGCCTCGTTTAACCAGGAAAAAATCCCCATGAAAGACTGAGACACAAACCTAACCTCTGATTACTCTGGAATGGGAATGGGGGGTGGGGGGGGTACTGGAAGAAACCTGAGTTTTGATTCTTATCTTGCGATCAGCTTCAGTTAATTATACAAAAATGCCAAAAATGTGGAGAAACTTGGACTCTTGTTCAAGGCTTCCTTTCATTTAACCTTTTCTAAGTGTGTCTCAGTCTGACGGCGTTACAGACGTCTGCTTCCTGTCTGCTGGACCTGATGGACATCTGATGGACACCTGATGGACACCTGATGGACACCTGATGGACACCTGATGGACACCTGATGGACATGTCTCCAGTCCCTCACACTCTGTTCACCCTAATAGTTTTTCATTCGCTCCAGGGAACAGACTTCTGAATACATTGGTGTAAAACTGTAATCTGAAACGTGCAGTAAATTGGAATTTGTCCTGTAATAGTAAAGTTAATGGTTTTACACATGCTGAGTGTTCACAGAAAACATAATCATCAGATGCAAACCTGATATTTTAGCAGATGAGGAGGCGGCTAAAGCAGCTTTAATGAGCTGAAACGTCAAAGATTTATAGAATTTTAGTTTTTTATTGCCGCTCTTTAGAGCTGCTTTGATTTGTTTGGTTGTGTCTCATTATTAATGTGTGGAATTTATGCAAAGGCTTTCCATCTACCAGGGGTGCTGAGGAAATGTTAAAGGAGAACAACTATGATGAACTGTACATTCATAGAAACCGAACATTTCTTATTAACTTTAAAAGGCAGATAATAAGAGTGAAATGGCAGATCCTTGGCGGGGCTCCATGGCAGCGGCAAAGAACAGCTCTCGACAATTTCAATGACAATTTCACTTAAAAAGATACAAACCAGACATCAAACTCGCATCTATGATTGCCAACGCCTGCCGGAGGTACAGTCACAAACTGTTTTAAATCAAACATTCTTGACCGTTTAAAAAGCCGCGCAGTGCTACGGATGGATGTAAACAAAACAACAGCGGGATCACTTACCAGGCCGGGCCGGAGGAAGAGATGAATGAGACGGAGAAAGTGAGGCTGCACAGGCGGACTAACAGCGAAGCGAAGGAGAAAGCCCCACAAACTGCCGCCACCATCAGTCCCCGCTATCCGTCTGCTCATTGGATAACAAAATGGATAATCTACGACTCAAACTCTCTTCAAAAAAGGAGATATGTAATTGGCGTGCCATCATTCTGACGGAGTCATGGCTGCAATGCTGTTAGCCTGGAGGGGCTAATGCTATACCGCACTGATAGAAACAAAGAACTAAGTGGTAAAACTCGGGGTGGGGGGGGGTCTCTGTGTTTACATCCTCAACAGCTGGAGTTAAAATGCTGGATCAGTCTCCAGCTTCTGCTCTCCAGATGTGGAGTTTCTGACTGTTAACTGCAGGCCGTTCTATCTGCCCAGAGAGTTCAGTGTGGTTAGCATCACTGCCCCCCCCAGCGCTAACACTAAAGAGGCCATGAAGACTCTATACAGTACCAGGCTATCTCTGAGCTCCAATCTGCACACAGAGGCTGTTTCCATCATTGCTGGGGATTTTAACCAGGCTAACTGGAAGACTGTTCTCCCTCATTTCTACCAACATGTGGACTTTGCAACTTAAACACAAAACACGCTGGTTGTAGCCTACTCTAATATTAAAGATGCAGCCCCCCGACCCCACCTCGGGTCATCAGACCACCTTCCTATCACACCAATTTCTGCATACAGGCCCCAGCTGAGCAGGGCTGAACCGACAGTTAAAGAGGTCAGGGTGTGGTCTGAGGGCGCCATGGAAACACTCAGACTGTTTTGAATGCTCTGACTGGAACATCTTCAAGGCTGCAGCAACATATGACAACTTATTAAATATTGATGAGTCTGCCATGACTGTGTCAGCCTACATCAAGAAATGCATTGAGGACGTCGGCATCAAAAAGAACATCACCACCCGGGCCAACCAACCACCCTCGATGAATTGAGAGGTTCGAAAATCCCTAAAAGCGACAAACTCAGCTTTCAAGTCTGGTGATAAAGAGGCTCTGAGGACAGCGCGTGGCAACTTAAACCATCAGATCAGCGAAGCAGAACCACAGCCAGAAGATCCAGGATCTTTTCCACAACGACAGCAACACCAGGAGGATGTGGAAAGGCATTCGGATGATCACAGACTACAACCCCCCCTCCCCCCCGGTAGATGCAGCAAACTCTGACTTCCTAAATGAACTGAACAGCTTCTTTGGAAGGTTTGAGGCGCTAAACAGCCTCCAGCAGTGAAAGCTGTTCCACACCAGG